>NC_079451.1:17528842-17761342 GCF_903798145.1 Danio aesculapii
ATGTACTGAAGTTTGTTGCCTTAATTTTAAGTTGATTCAACTTCTTTTTTTTACAGTGCATGTATGAATATATCATAGAAATATTAATTATTATAATGATTAATTAATAATATTAATATTTTAAGTATAATATTTAAAATAATTTATACAATTTATCCCTTTGCAAAATCTGCAGAATATTGATATGTTAATAAAACTGAAGTTTGGTGTACTTAAGTTCTGCAACCACTCAAAAAATAATTGCTGCTTGTTCAAACTACTTATTTAAAAAGAGTTGAATCCACACAAACCTCAAGTTTTTTGGAACAACTTAATTGTTCTAAATTCAGTCCACTTCAATTATTAAAAACAATTAAGTTAACTTAATCGATTTGTGTTAGAGACAACATAATGGAATTGTGTGAAACCCAGCATTTTTTACAGTGTGAGTTTATATAAAATATTAAACAGCCTTTAAAATGATGCCTTGTAATCAGTCCATGTACCTAATAAACAAAACACTTAAAAGTAAGGATGTCCCGATCAGGTTTTTTTGCCTTCGAGTCCAAGTCCGAGTAATTTGATTTTGAGTATCTACCTGTGTGAAGTCAAGAAAGAGGTCTAACTTTGTGCCACCGCATAACTATAGATGTGTTCAAAAGAAAAAAATTGTGTATATATATATATATATATATATATATATATATATATATTCAGTTGAAGTCAGAATTGTTAGCCCCTGTGTTTATTTTTTTCCCCAATTTCTGTTTAACGGAGAGCAGATTTTTTCAACACATTTTTAGACATAATAGTTTTAATAACTCATCTCTAATAACTTATTTATTTTATCTTTGCCAAGATGACAGTAAATAATATTTAATAAAATAATAATATTTGAATAGATATTTTTCAAGACACTTCTATACAAGTGACATTTAAAGGCATAACTAATTAGGTTAACTAGGCATGTTAGGGTAATTAGGCAAGTTATTGGATATCGATGGTTTGTTCTGTTTACTATCAAAAAAAAATTCTTAAAGGGGCTAATAATTTTGACCTTGAAATGTTTATTAAAACATTAAAAACTGCTTTTATTCTGGTCAAAGTAAAACAAATAAGACTTTCAGAAATACTGTAAAAATGTTAAACATCATTTGGGAAATATTAAAAAAATGAAAAAAATTCAAAGGGGGGCTAATAATTCTGACTTCAACTGTGTGCATATATATATATATATATATATATATATATATATATATATATATATATATATATATATATATATATATATATATATATATGTGTGTGTGTGTGTGTGTGTGTGTGTGTGTGTGTATATGTATATGTATATGTATATATGTATATGTATATGTATATATGTGTGTATAGATATACATATATATATATACACACACACACACACACACACATACATATTCGAGAGCTGATCGAGAGGTAGGTAACATCCGATTCCGATCGAGACTGAAACCGTTTGATCGGGCCCCGATTTCTGATCATGTGATCGAATCTGGACATCCCTACTAAAAAGTGTATATTTTAGATATATATATTTTTTCCATTAAACAGGAAAAAATGTGAAAATGAACAGGTGCATGAAGAGCCTGCCTCATGTTTCCGCCTGCAGTGTCTCATCTTGACTGCATACTTTTGAGAACAGACAAGTAAGCGTGTTTGCGCTCAAGTTTGCGCTCCGTATGTTGGTCATGTCCTTGAGCTCCACCCTAAGAACGAAACCTCCACCTAATGTCCATCATGTGGAAGGTCAGCTGACTGTTAGCACAGCATCCGTCTGTGACCCGCTGACACACAGGCCTGCTGGAGCACAGTGTGGGCCTTTGTCCAATGACTTCAACATCTGCTCTCACACCCAGCCACTCGTTCGCCCTCCAACACACACACACAAACACACACACACATACACTTCCCATTCTGAGTCATTTGGTGACCATCGCTGTTTATGCAACAATCAGAGGATGATGAGAGCAAAGTAGTTAAATGATTTTTGGTAAACTGAATCTGTTATTAATGTAAAATAATGCTGAATGCTTGGTGGGAAACATTTGATTCCGTTAATAATTGAAGATTAACTTTATGCTAAACTTTTTAAACCATAAGAGTAGACAATAACAGAATAGATGTTTTCCACCGTTTTGTGCTTTATTTCAAGACATTGACATCAAACTAGATACCACACAGCATGTCTAAAACAGAATTTGATGTATTTACATTATATTATTGTTTTTAAAAAGTAAATGAAAGATTCATTGAATTATCCCGATAACAGAGTTGACATAATTCATCTACTGCTATGCTGATGATAAACACACTAACTTTGAGCAGTGCGGCTAGAGTGAAAATGCATGTTGCCCTAATTAGTTGCCCGTGTCTCACTTGATTGCTCATTGCCCAACAGCATTGCTCTAAAAGTTGCCCATCAGCAGCATTGGTGTCTTCTAAACATTTAGTACAAATTAATGGGAAGGGAATAACAACATGCTTCAGTGCCTTTCAGAGTTTCTTGCCAGAAGAAATGACTTTACTTGGAGCAAGTCACATGCTTTTTCTTTCAAGGTTGTCATGCCTTATTATAACTTGTGTAACAGAATTGACCATAACGTAAGTCAGAACATACACAACATACACAACATTTAATTTGTATAACTAGAACTGCAAATAATACATGAAATAGATGTTTAATGCAAAGGTTTAGCTAACTTCATTGAGTAAACTCACAAACAAGAGGAATATTTGACAGTTATTTGATGAAAACTCAATGTATGTTAATGCTAATTTAATATTTTCTAGACAAAATATCCCTAAATGCATATACTGTAGAAATTTAGATTTTTACAGGCGGCTTGATAAAATTTTGTGGTATTTAAGTTTTACCAGAAACGTACATTATCTGTGCTTGAAATAAAAACACAAATAAAGTGAATAAAAAGTATTTAATCCCAGAAAGTTTGTAAAATGGACTGATGGTTGATTTCTGTGAGTGGTTCTGTAAAGGAATATGGCATTATTTGGTTAAGATTTTTTTCTTTATTAAAAACACTTTACAAATTGACTAACTCTGTCATTGTCCTTGTGCTCAGCCCAATTAAACCTACAGCTTTAATAATTTAGTCATGCTAAAAACTGTTATTTAGAAAAAAAACTTCAGAAATAGCAAGTTTAAGTTGTTATCATTCACATCAATTGATTAAAAGCATGAAATTATAAATAAATTCTACAAATAAATACTATTTTACAATTGTCCCCATTTTTCGGTCATTCCTGTCACATTTGCATTAAATTAAACAAAATGCGTGCAATACACCTTTAAGGCTATGAAGTAACTTCATTTGACAGAGGAAGAGCTGACAGTGATCAAGCATGCGTTCTATCATTGAATTGTATGATTTATGGAGGACAAGTGTAAAGGTCAGGCCCTGTCACAGTGAAAATGTATGTTTCTGGTAGAATGTCCCATTTATTAAAATGCTTTTTTTAAAGTTTCAGTTTTTGATAAATAAAATAGGCTTGTCTTAGAGATAAAAATGTACACACGATTCTAGAATCAACCATTTATAATAAAACGTTTTTCTCTTTTTTTGCCTTAGAACACTAGCACTTAGTTTCTCAAATCAGTCTCCTCTGACTCATCCATTTACTGTCCTTCAGTGTTTGGGCTGGATCATGACATTGCAGAAACCAAGACCAAATAACAGAGAAAACACAGTGTTGCTTTGTTACATCTGTTGTGCCATATCAGGTCAGAATTTATGTTTCAAGCCCCGTTTTCACTAATATGTTTTAGTTTTAAAATTGCGATTTAAGATAAAAATGATCCATGTTTCACCTAGCGTTTCTGAAAAGATCGCCATTCACACAATACTGCTGAAAATGCACATCACGTGACCATACACACACTCTCTGATATGCACTGCAGCACATGTGCATGTCTGAGCTCCAGACAATGAGCAGGTGCTTTGAGCACAGCTCTCCAGGTAAGAGCAGCACGGGTCAAACAGTTCATTGAAGATCTTCTGCTGGATTTCATCTTATTATACTTGTCAAACGTGATATTTAAATCATTTTGTCTCTATCTAATGGTCTTTTTAATCTATTACTTCTCAGGTAATGTGTTTGGCTGAGCGCAAAGAGAAGTTAATATATTCATTTATGTAATCACGTACACTGATTCTGCACATTTGACTTATTGCTTGCCTTTATTTCCTATATTGTATAAACCTATTGTAAGTTATACTTTTATAATGGCCATTATTGATTATTAAAACTGATATTCAGCAATATTGACACGTTCGGCATATCATGTTTTCATTTAATTGTAAAGATAGCTAAACAATGCAGACAGGGTGATGCGAATGACGTTATAAAGTACACTGTTTTTACCCGACGTCTCCTCTAGAGTTTGTTTTCAGTATCAAACTTGCAAAGTCTGAACTTTAAGGAAAGAGTTCAAGACTGAAATTTTTGCACTTAATATTGAGGAAAAAGCCCCAATCAGATGTCTCCATTTTCTCCCATACACATGGAACAGCAGCATTTTTAAAATGAAAACAGCCTCTTCAGCGTTTCCAAAATACTTCGTTTTCAGGGCTCGAAAACTCCAGGGTAGTGTGGACGAAAGGCGTAACCGTAGCCAAATTTATGCGTTTTAAAACTAAAATGTATTAGTGTAAACGGGACCTCAGATGCTCTGTCTAGTTATGTATCTTCTCCTCCCGTCTAGATGCTGATGTTTGTTTGCACTGCCTCGCTGTCTCAGTGTACTGTAGCAACAGGTCATCTGAGTGCCATTGTGTCAGCTCTCCTGCCCAATTTAAACAGCTCAAATCGGATTAGTTCAGCCGGTGGTATGGGACAGGGCCAAACTCTGAGCTCACCCTCTTCATGGCAGAGAAAAGGCCTTATTGTATCTTCATATCGACCACTATAAAGATTCAGCTGGATTTCCTTTAGTAGAGAGACAGCGGCGTGGGCTGAGGACAGATGAGAAGATACAGCAAGAAATATGGGCTGCGCTAAATGTCTGCATTCAGCTGAAGCAAATCTTCAGATTTATTTGATACCAATCCCCACGCTCAATAAGATGAATTGCAATAGGAAAGCATTTATCTGAAAGCGTCTGACATTGCGCTACAGAAATAACAGAAGTAGCCACATGCGTTCAGCAACTTGAGCTGCTGACTAGGGAGCCGGTTTAGTACAGTTTAAAGAAGATGTGTATGTTATTGTGAACATTAAAGAAATGTGACAATCAATCAGTCAGTCAGGGTGCTTTCACACCTGCTTCATTTATATCAGTCGAATCGCACTCAACGTTTGTTTTCTCTTTTGGATTGTTTCATATGGGCAGATGTGAATGTGGCAGTCACACTCAGGTGTGAACCAAACAAATGTACCTAGATCTCCTTGAACCTGAGAATGGTTTGTTTGTGGTGAGAATCTAATCACAACTCAAGCAGACCCAAAATTACTGTGCACTTTTGGATTAAACCTGCTGCCATATAGTCAGCTGTGCTGTGCATTATGGGATGAGGACAAGTTTGTTGACAGTTTGTGCTTTAGTAATTTAGCCCCATGGCAGGTCACAGACAGAATTGTGGTTGCGAGGTATTGTGGAGCCTGAAATGTGGTCTAATTAATGTTTCATCTTCTGGGAATTGTCCTGCATGTTAATTCTGACCAATTAAAGTGCAGTTTTGGATATTTGTTCAGAGATGCATCTAAGTAATGAGTCATCTGGATGTTGTCATGTGAATGTATTTTGGTTTGTTTCAACTGGTTTGGGCCAGAGCAATCAAAGGGGGATGAAAAGCAACCAAAATTACTGAAACCTGCTATTTATAGCTATTTTTTTGCCCTTGGTCTGGACCAAAGGACCAGAGGCCGGTTGCAACAGCACTTCATAAGTTAAAACGTAGCCTGGATGTGAGGTAAAGGACAATAAGTTACAACTTAGACACTACTAAATATTTTTGTGTTGCACCACTGAACTTAGATTAAACTAAGGGTTAATGCTATGCTTCAACTAAATATCTATGGCAGCCTCTACCCATGTATATTGGTAGAAAGAGATGACAGTAATATTAGTTTACATTAAGGTGCTTGTGATGATATTGAAGAACAATCTCCCTCTGCTTAATATTCTCTCAAATCCCTTTTTTTTGGTGAAAGTATAGTTAAATTTTCTTTCGAATGTTTTATATTAATTGTATCCATCAATTGAATTGAGAATTGAGTTTTTCATGTGCAGGCTATTAAAATAATTACAATGTTATTGTTTTGATAATTTAATGTGTATTTTGTGTGCATTTGCTGCTTGTGATGCAGGTATGTGCATCATCTGTTATAGTGACTGACTGTTATGAAATGTACTATTATAATTTAATTTGTCATATAATTTTCATTGGTCAGTTGTGTTCACAATATGCTGTTGTTTTCTTGGAGCACCAAATATAAATACAGAATTTATAAAAGCAGTTTAATGATTTAAATACTTCTTATTAGGTATTAAGTCATTCAGTGTGACTACGCATTACAGAGAGTTTATGACCTACTAACTGCGTTCTGCTTTAAAGGGCACCTATTTTACCATTTTACAAGATGTAAGATTACCCTTTGGTGTCTCCAGAATGTGTCTGTTAAGTTTCAGCTGAAAATACCAATCAGATCATTCATTTTAAAAGGCAGCATATACCAATTTTGGTGTCTGAGAGCTGTTGAGCTGTTTTAGTAGCCTGTGGCTTTAAATGCAAATAAGCTGCTTCTCCCTGCCCACCGTTCCCATGTGCATGTCTGCTTCTCCTGCGTTACATCAGATAAACTGCAGTCAGTAATAGAGACAGACATGGATGAAGCTGAAATACAGCTCATTAGTCACAAATACTTTGATTTGTTTATTTGATGTATTTGGGGTGGAGTTTATTCCAGCCATTCTGAAACAATGAGTCACACACAAAGCCATTTGCAATACACACACATGCACACACATATATGCATGTTTACTGATATCATGCGACCGTAGTGATTATAGCGGTTAAGAATTACATAGCTATTTTACTGTCTTTATTACAAACATACTCTGTTTTAAAAACTTTTTAAACATATAAAACGTATCAAAAAACACAGAGTTGGAACATGTTCTGTGGACATGTGTATACATGATGTTATAGAGACATGGTGCCTGTCAATCAATTCAGTGGGCTGAAAAAACTGCACTCCTATGTCACGTTGCAGTGGGCCTCAAATCACTGGGATTTGGGTCTTTTTTTTAAGGTCAGGAAATTTTTAAGAAAGTCTTGTTGTTTTTAAATCTCTCCAATATGACAGTGGACACGCTATACATACACACAGTTCTGTACAATCAGTTTACAAAAGTTGATTTTCATCGTAGGTGCTCTTTAAGAACATGTGATGCAGCCGAAGTAAGAACAAATGTAGTTACAAACTAGCTAGTAAGCCACTAATGTGGATTTTACTTTTGAATTTAAGCAATAACTTGCAAAGAGCTGGTGCAACCCTACCCAGAGCTACAGTCAGGACAGCAACGTCAGTCTGTCAGTCTGGAAGTTTTAAAAATAGAAACTTATCAGAATTAGCAAATGACTTTCACCAGACTGAATAACCACAAAATCGAGTCTTTCTGCAGCAATATTATGAACGTGTTGAATATTACTGCAGGGAATACACGGTGCAAATTATCTGGAGGAGCCCTAAAGAGCTCTTTCCACTTCTTGAAATGGTTTCAGTTCATTTGAATTGAACAAACCAGAAGTTTGAAACCCATAATTTAAAAGGCAGCAGGCACATTCAGGAAAAAGATGGATTAAATTAGAATGGAGAATTGTAAAATTGTTATGGTATGTAACATGTCGGTTTCATAACCTCATTTGCTTGCATTGGTCAAAAACAATAAAAGCAATAACTAAATGAAATTAAAGGCTGTCATATATTGTGAAGCCTACTGAATGTCAAAAACACTTACTAAACGGCGTTTTTGCTTCCACCAAAAGGGGAGATTTACAGCATGATATAATAAAAGTTATTCTGAGCCTTAACTTCACAAACACCCAAGGCTTATATTGCATCTTGTACAAAAGGACATAATAGGACTCATTTAAAGGGGACGTAATATGCAAAAATAACTTTTATAATGTGTTTAAACACTGTTGTGTGGCAAGAATTTGTGAATATAGCCAGCCTCTAATGATAAAAGAAAATAATTCTTTTTTTTTTTTTTTTGTAAAATCACACGTAATAAAAACAGTGAAAAACACTTAGATTGACATTCTCCCTTTGTACATGTCATCAGAGGGGGAAAGTCCCATCCATTAGTGACAGTCTAGACCAGGGGTGTCCAAACTTTTTGGGCCGAGGGCCAGATGCAAAAAAAAAACAAAAACGTTGTCCCGGGCCAAATTTGTAATAGCTGAAGGCCTGATGTTTTGTTTCATAATATCTTTTAATATTATATTCCTTTATTACTGCAACTGATTCCTGGCAAATTAAACAGACACATATTCTGCTGACCTGTGAAGAAATATTCTTTGCCTCAACGTGACTGAAATTTCCTGCACTCACTGTTGATTTTCCTTTTTCTTGGTTGTGCCATGGCTAGTCAAAACCTGATTATCAATTAGGTTTCCTTCAGTTTGTTTGGTTCGTTTTAATTCATAACAGGAACTGCTGCCTAATTGAAGGCATGTCATAACGACGGTGGTTATTTATTGAATTACGTTCATTTTTGTATAGCGGACCAGATTTTATTATTATTTATAAAAAGCCTTGTGGGCCGCCACAAAACTGGTTGCGGGCCGCAGTTTGGACATCCCTGGTCTAGACAGTCCTGAGTGAGAAGCAGCCATCCACCATTGGAGTTTTCACACCATACCTACTGAAGATAATGTTAGCTACTATAGATTATAAATGTGGAGTTTAAGGATGCACAAAAGACCCCCCTAATCTTCACAGACCACCTTCTGTGACGCTTCTTTTGACATTTTCAGTTTTTCACAGTGATAACGTTAGTCCTGTTTTCAATCTGATGCTATGCTAAGCATATGTGTTTGTAGCTCCGCCCTCTTTTAAAAAGAGCACAATCTCATTCGAATTTAAAGCGACAGTCACCAAAGCTGCACAATTTGTATCAAAGGTTAAAAGGGGCAGTTTCAAATAGTTATAAAACATTATTTGTGTGCTATTTTGAGCTGAAACTTCACAGACACACTCTAGGGACATCAGAGACTTATTTTACATCTTGTAAAAAGGGGCACAGTAGGTCCCCTTTAAATAAATACTGGGCATTTTAGCCCGCTGGACTTCAAGGACTGGTATGCACTTGTTATTGATTCTTGATGTTAATTGTCACCATCTTATTGCAGGATTTCTAAAAACATCCCCACCACTAAAGATGTGGAACCTCTGCTGGAGATTGATGGTGATATTCGTAGTTTTGAGGTGTTTCTGTCTTCGCACACCCCTGTTCTCACCGCTCGTGATGTGGAAATGTTCCTGCCGTGTACTGTCAACCTGGATCCTAAACTGAGGGAGATCATCGCAGGTACAAGCCCACACAAACACTACTGTCTAGCAGGAAGGACATGCTATCAACAGGGTTTTATGTAAGGATGCTAATCAAAATCCGAAACCTATCAATGATAGATGCTGCATTTTTATAGAAAAATATTTACACATGGCAAAGTTGTAGGGCCAGGACGCTAAATCAGTATTTCATTTATTTATTTATTTATTTATTTATTTATTTATTACAATCAAATAAATGCTCAAGAGACTTTTTTTATTTATTATTATTTTAATTATTCCAGACTTGACAAGTAATGTATATTTATAGACTTGTATAGGTTTTATTTACTGTTATAAACATATAACACCATACATATTTATTTATTTATTTATTTATTTATTTATTTATTTAGATCTTTGCCCTGGTAAGATACTAGCAGGCTGAGTAAATAGCTAAAGCATTGGCCTTGATAGTTTGATATCAATGAAAATAATTTCAAATTCCTGTAGTCCTGAGCAACTGCTATATCCATCTCTATTTTCTACTCTCCAATCCATGGAAATGTATTTACCCAGCAAAATGAGCTGTTTTGTGCTTACTGTAAACTGTAAAGGTTGCTTTCAAACCTTTTGACCTTTAAATGAAATAACGTTTCATTTTTCCAATTGACAAAAGCACAATCATTTCTAACTCTTTGCTAGTTATATTTTGAAATAAACATGAATGAACATCTTAAATCACTCGTAATCGCTTAATTAGTGTTTCAACCACAGAAAGACATCAGTGAAGCATCTTGTAAACAATGTCACATAGCAATACATTTACCTCATGCAAGTCATTCAGTGTCCACAGATTGAAATGCACTCAACAGAAGAGCATTCCTACAAATATTTTCTCTATATAGTGTCCTAGTTATTTAAAATGTCTGGCTTTAAAAAAGAGGCTATTTAAGCCTCTGAGTAAATTATTGTGTTATAATGTAACTAATTGTAGTAAAGACATAATTTTATAACTTAATTAAAAAATTTCTATAATATTGTTAAATATTGTTTGCTTACAATGTTTTGGATTGTTGATTTATTATATTTTTAAAAACTTAATATGCAATTTGGTCTCTGTTTTTAAATACTTCTTACTTCAAAACAACTGCAAGTGAAAAGAGTAAAAAAAAAAACTAATAGCGTTCTCTTTCTATTGATTTACAGTAAAAAAATCACTATGTTTTCTCAAATGTTGTTTCAATATGCAAATGAGGCATTAATTCAGTCTACACTACTTTGCATACATTTCTAGCACATTAATACTGATTAATCTTTTTAATTTCATTTTTTGACATATAAGAGTACAAGCTTTTTACAGAGATGATTTTGGAAATCTCTTATACACCATAATTCAGAAATAAAGTGCATATTTTGGAGAAATGTAATCAGGCAAATTATGTATAAGCATATCCTTCTGTAAAACCTTCAGAACATTGATAATTCTGTAAAGTTTAGTTTATGTAAGAGCTGAAGCTGGAGATTTATGTGGGGAAAAACTCATTTAGAAAAAAAGACCTTAAAAATATAAATTGTAATTGAATTCTATACTGTAACAAATTCATCAACTGCAATAAAAGAAACACCTAAAGATACACTTTGGAAATTTCTTAAAAAGCTTTATAGGACTGCGCAATATTGAACACATCTGATATTGCCATATTTTATTTTTCTGCAATAAATATTGCGACATGAATATAGTTTCAGAAGATGGTTTGAATAGCTTGATTTAATGGTTTTCTGGGAAGTCAAACAGTATTCCGGTACAGAAATTTAAAAATCACAATGCAAAAAAAATAAAAAAATAAATAAATAAGAAATGCTTTTCTTACTTTGTTTTGTCTCATTTCTAGTCCAAATATCAAAAAATTCTGAGACCAAGTAAAAATATTGTTTAGTTTTCACCGTCAAAAGAAATAAGTTAAAATTGTGGACTAGAAACAAGACAAATTCTAGGTAAGAATTTTTTTTTTCTTCCATAAATCATAAAAATTCCAAACACAGTTGAAGTCAGAATTATTAGTCCCCCTTTGAAATTATTTTTCTTTTTTAAATATTTTCCAAATTATGTTTAACAGCAAGGAAATTTTCACAGTACGTCTGATAATATTTTTTCTTCTGGAGAAAGTCTTATTTGTTTTATTTAGGCTAGAATAAAAGCAGTTTTAAATAAAAAAAAAACAATTTTAAGATCAAAATTATTAGCCCCTTCAAGCTATTTTTATTGATATTCATTATAGAATAACTTGCCTAATGACCCTTACCTGCTTAGTTAACCTAATTAATCTAGTTAAGTCTTTAAATGTCACTTTAAGCTGTATAGAAGTGTGCTGGAAAATATCTAGTACAATATTATTTACTGTCATCATGACAAAGATAAAATAAATCAGTTATTAGAAATGAGTTATTTAAACTATTATGCTCAGAAATGTGTTGAAAAAATCTTCTCTCCATTAAACAGAAATTGTGGAAAAAAATAAACAGGGGAGCTAATAATTCAGGGGCGCTAATAATTCTGACTTGCCCTGTAGTGTTCATTTGACCTATAAACTGTATTAAAACATTACTTTTTTGCAGTTTTACAGAAATGTAGGCTGAAGCATGTATTTCAAATGAGTCTGCGTTGGTCATAATACAACCCATATTACATGTTGTTAGATTAATTTCTCTAATCATTGTTTAAGAGGAGATATTATCTCATCACATGATAATGGTCAGCTGGTCTGCTCTTTCAGACAGCCGACATTGCTTGGTGCAATCTGACAATAGACTGTGCAATAAAGGCTGCTTTGTGGAGCAGAGAGATGAGTAAGGTCTCCATTGTGTTCACCTCAGGAAATGAAACATCACTGAATCGACATGAGCCGCTTGTTTTCTGAGTCACCCGGACAGTCTTATTTGGTCTGCCTGGGTGACTCAGAAATACTATTTCCAACAGAAGAGAATCTGACGTACGTTTCATCCTTTGAGACTTTTGCAAACGTTGAAGCTATTCCCATGTTTATTTCTTCCAGGTGCATTTCCCACTTCTGTTGAGTAAAAAAAACTAAAATCAGTATTTTTCTTAGGAAATCAAACCACTGAGGCTTTTCTTTTCTCACTGTAACTTACTATAAATGCTGCATTTGGCTGAAGTCGACTGTGAGTGGGAGGATTTGAATGCCTTTAAAGTCCTGGCCAAGATTTGGATCTAACTTTCTCCTACTCTTTCTCTATGTTTGTGCATCAGATGTACGAGACGCACGCGAGCAGATGCACCTTGGAGGAGTCAGTTTTCCCACACTGCCCTTGCAAGATGCTTCGGTGCGGCCGCACTCTGGGTTCGGGCAGCAGTCTTTGGCTTGTTCTCCTACAGGCTCTTTCCCTGGGTCTTTCCCCAATGCTGGAGTGCTGCCCGCTGCTCAACCCCACAGCAGCTACTTCAGTGGGCTTACAGGGCCACAACATCCCTTCTACAACCGGGTGAGACAGCAATCACAAATACTGGCTATTGTGTTAAACAAAATAGTGGGAATGAGTATATAATACAAGAAGTGGGAATAACAAGAAGTGAATCTGGCCTTCTAGCAAGGATTTTTAAAGGCTTTTAACTATAAAAAAAAGGTAAAAATCACAAAAAAGTTAACGTTATCTTTTACTACTTTTGCTCATACTAATGCTAGTCATAACAATTATGACATATTATTATTATTATTATTATTATTATTATTATTATTATTATTATTATTATTATTATCTGTTCTAAAATATTAAATGTAAGTATTACTGATTAGCAGTAGTATTCTCAGCAGTAGTAATCTCAGATTATTAATAATGACTGTTTTATTCCAATACTTCAACCACTGACAATAATACTGTAATATTTTATCAAATAACCTGTGTATTTAAAGTGAATGTGCGTTATAAATGTATATATTTAATATTATTATTATTATTATTATTATTATTATTATTATTATTATTATTATTATTATTATTATTATTATGTGTTCTAAAATAATAAAAATGTAATTATTACTGATAAGCAGTAGTTTTGAGATTATTAATAATGATTGTCTTATTCCAATACTTCTACTGCTTACTATAATACTGTAACATTCTATCAAATAACCTGTGAAATTTAAATGAATATGCGTTATAAATGTATATTACTATTTATTATTATTTTTATTATTATGATTTAGTAGTAGTAGTGTTGTATCATTTCTAGTATTGTTAATGTATTTGATAATGAAAAATTAACAAATCTATAAATTATAAATATTAGAGTTTAGAGTTATTTAGAATAACCTTAAACTATTAGATTAATCAGTCGTAGTCATCATCAATAATAGTTGTTATTTTTGTTGTTATTATTATATGTAATAAAATATTAAACTTAAATATTACTGGTAATCAGAAGTTTTGATATTATTATTAATGACTAACCCTAACCCTCACTGCAATTCTTCTACTACTGATAATAATAGTGTAATAAACAATAAAATAATCTGTCAAATTAATATAAATATGCTTTACATTAGTACATTACTACTAATTACATTAGTATTAATAATAATAATAATAACAACAACAACAACAACAACAATAATAATAATAATAATAATAATAATAATAATAAAAGTAGTGGTGTGTAATATCTAGTATTGTTTATATGTGTGATAATTAATAATTATCACAATAAAGTCTTTAAATTTTAAGTATTGATTAAAGTTTAGAAAAACCTTAAATTATTAAAATAATCAGTAGTAATCATCATTAATAATAATAATTTATGAATAATATTAATTTTCCCAGTGTTGGGTTGCAGTTGGAAGTGTATCCGCTGCGTAAAACATGTGCTGCATAAGTTGGTGGTTCATTCCGCTGTGGCAACCCCTGATTAATAAAGGGACTAAGCCGAAAAGAAAATGAATTAATGATTGAATGCATAAAAAAAATAATAATTTAAAAAATTATAATATATAAAAAAAAATTATAATAATTTGTCAAATATTCCATAAATACACCATCTCTAATAAATCTTCAGTCATAGTATGTACGTATGTTTGTCCTTTCACTGAATACCTGATGTGTGGCTGACCCTCGCTGAACCCTCATTCATCAGATTCCTGAGCATTTGTCTGTTCTCTCCACCTCTGTAGCCTTACTTCCCTCATCATGTTTATCACCTGCCACGAAATTACCCCGGCCACCCCCATCACGCCCCCTCCCGCCCTGCTTCTAAACTCCACAAGGACCCCAGTCTGGGACTAGTAAGTACATAAGTAAATGCCTCAGTATGTTCACCACAAACAGACACGTGATTCAGTGTCTGCGACCACAATAAGCTCTTTATGTTGAATAATGCTAAATGTATCTCTCCCTATTTAAGCTTTGTTTCAAGCTCCTCGTGACAAACAGCCTATGGCTTATAGGCAATAATTGTACACTTAACTCACAGAGTAATTTAAGGGTTCAGTGCCTCTGTGTAATGAGCGTGTAATGTCATTTTGGATATAGGGAACATACTGTATGTTTTTGAAGTATATTTCTCTGATGTCTTTTTACACCAAAATTGGACATAATTTAGTTGAAGATAACCTTTACCACCCTTTTCTCTGTCTTAAACAACTGTCCTACTGTTACATTAGAACTTTGGTATCTAAAAGGAATCAGGATTTGCTAATATATTGCATGGGAAATCAGTGGTCGTTTATATAGCGCTATATAATCTGTAGCACAATTTGAAGGGATAGTTTACCTATAAATGTACATTTACTCACCTTCAAGTGGATGCAGACATTTATGGGTTTCTTTTTTCAATAGAGTATATACACAGGTAGTGTTTCCCATATTGATAAACTTCCAGTGAACAGTTAATGTGACTTTTTTCAATTTTATGTGGTTCCTTTTACAGCATCGATGTTGTAGTGTAATTCTAATATAATCAGTTAAATAGACTGAAGCATTTATTTAGATGTTCAAGCGTTATTTAAAAAGCATTTTAGACTCACGTGCCCATCAGGATCAGCAGGCTAGCAGTGAAACACCATTGAAAATTCTGTGGTAAAATAAATTTCCATATTTTAAAGACATGGTGCGGAAAAATGTAATTTAATTCAGTGCTTCTTGTACATTCTGAGACGCACTTTATACTCTTTATCAATCAGGCAGTGATTTTTAAAGAAAACATACCTTAAATGTGCTGATTTTGTAATGACATACAGTTCACCGGAACCATTTGACTCAGGTTTTTGAAAAAATAAAAGTCCTGTAGTGCAGGGGTTCTCAACCTTTTTCAATTTGGGCCCCACTTCTTTCTCCCACCTGTCCTTTTCTCTAAAATGTTTGTATGAAATGCTAATTTAAACCTTTATTTATTAACATTTATTTTTTTAACAACATACACAGATTCAAAGAGAACCACAGGTTAACAGGGAGATTGCAAAAGACCAACTTCTGTTTTAAACTGGTCTGACTGAATATACATTCATTCAATTATTCATTCATTTTCTTTTCGGCTTAGTCCCTTTCTTAATCTGGGGTCGCCAACTTATCCAGCATTTGTTTTATGCAGCGGATGCCCTTTCAGCTGCAACCCATCACTGGGAAACACATACAGACTTATTCACACACACATACACTACGGACAATTTAGCCTACCCAATTCACCTGTACCGCATGTCTTTGGACTGTGGGGGAAACCGGAGCACCCGGAGGAAACCCACGCGAACGCAGGGAGAACATGCAAACTCCACACAGAAATGCCAACTGACCCAGCCGAGGCTTGAACCAGCGACCTTCTTGCTGTGAGGTGACAGCACTACCTACTGCGCCACTGCGTCGCCCTGACTGAATATCTACTATTAAATATCTACTATTTAAATATGGACAGATGAATGTAAACTACAGTAAAACACCCTAAATCTGTTGAAACGCATCAATCTGATGGTGGTTGAGTTTGCAGCTGGATATCATTGGGAGATCGCTGACAGGAACAGTGAACAGCTCTGTGAAAAGCCCAGTGAAAAGTTTAATTTACATTCTATGACAGAAACACCACTGAGCCTTGCTAGAACCTCCTGTATGGGCGTTTGTCCATTATAAAACACTCACAGGACATTAGTTTGAACAACTATGTGGATATATTAAATAGTTGACACAAAAATACACACAGAGAGATTTCCATTTTCACTTCACGCATAGTTTGTGAATGAACAGACTTATGTGTAGTTGCAGACGCGTTCATAAGGCTGTTTTTGCACCGAGTTTGAAGTAATCAATCAGAGAACAGGAGAAAGTGTATTACTTCGATCATTTTAATATAGCATATTAATAATGAAATCCAAAAACTATAGTATAATATTGAGAGTTAATTTTCGCGGCCCACCTGCAGGATCGCTGAGGCGGCCCACCGGTTGAGAATCCCTACCTAGTGAGCATAAGTTAGTTTGAAGAAGTTGATAACCATTGATTTTCATATAGGATAAACAAATACTATGGAAGTCAATAGTTACAGGTTTCCAACATTTGTCAAATATCTTCTTTTGGATTTAACAGAAGATTGAAACTCATTTAAACAGGTAAATGATAACAGAATTTGGATTTTTGGGTGAACTATACTTTTGTTGTTTCCTGCTCATGTTATTATAATTTGGGATGTCCGGAACCAAATCTCAAATATCAGTATGAAGATGTGTTTAACTGATCTGATTCTTGAAACTGATTCTTACGTCAGCCTGTCATGCAGGTGTCATGAACAGAGAGTACAATTTGTGAAAGGAATGCATGGATAAATTGTCCGCTGTGAAAATATAAACAGTCCAATAACAGCAATGGTAATGTATGAAATGGAAGCATTTTACAAGGTGATATCAGCAGTGTTAGATTAAACCAAATTGACACCTAAAAGCTAAACGCTTAACAGAATACAGCATGTACTGCTCTTAGGTAACTCATGTGAAGACATAATGCCAAACACTGTTACGAACATGGGAAAAGTGCTGTAATTGCTATCACGTTTTCACTTTCATTGGAAGCCAAATTTGGGGAAACTATGGAGCAGCCCAACTGTTAACATTGATTTAAAACTGAAATTTAAAGGGATAGTTCACACAAAGATTACAATTCTGTCAACATTTACACACCCTTAACATGTCACAGTCCTGTTTGAGATTCATTCTTCTGTTCTTCTTCAAAAATGTTGGAAACTGATAGCCATTGGCTTCCAAAGTATTTGCTTTACCTACTATAGATGTCAGTGGTTACAGGTTTCCAGCAGTCTTCAAAATATTTTTATTTGTGGTCAACAGTAGAAAAAAAAAACGCTGGAAAGTGAGTAATTTATGATAGCGTTTCAGTTTTTGCTGTGAACTGCCCCTTTAAGAATTAGATCCAGCATTTAGGTTTTTCAATGGAGTTGAAACAACGTCGCTTTTTATTTCAGAGTGTCGAATTGTTCTGTGTTTATATGAGTTTACAAACGCACACACATAAACATATATATATATATATATATATATATATATATATATATATATATATATATATATATATATATATATATATATATATATATATACAGTATATATATATATATGTGTGTGTGTGTGTGTGTGTGTGTATATATATATTTATATATGTGTGTATATATATATATATATATATATATATATATATATATATATATATATATGTATATGTAACTCAATGTATATGTGTATACTTGGCATCTGTTGTTCTTAATATTTCCTAAATCTCAACAGAATAGATACTGATGTTTTTTTATCTGTATGTTTGTATTAGTTTCACTATAATCCTGCACTAAGATCAGATGTACCTGGATGTATAATAAGAGGAAATAGATTTTGTTTATTTTGTAAAAAATACAACAATAATAATAAAATGTGGAAAATATGTTTTATGTACCATTGCATTACAGAGCCATGCATTTGCTATCATGCAGTATGCACTGACTTCATTAGATGACCCTGATCAGACTTACAAACAAAAAGAAATAATAATAATAATCATCAGGACATCCCTAATTATAATCTTTGTGATTTCTGACCAGTTATTTCATGAGAGCATACAAACACTCTCTTTCAAAACCTGATGGACTTCAGAAATTACAGCAACATTTGGAAAAGCTTTTATAATTCTTGCCAGTCGTATGTCAGTCATTGTCCCCGTCCGTACTAAATGTCCATACTAAAGGTGTGTGTTTGTAAGTGTCTCGTGTCTCTGGTTCTTCCCCTTTCATCCCCACTGTCTCCTTTCATCAGGATGTAATCAGAGAGGACTCCAGTGAGGGTCTTCCCTCTCCTACATCCCCTTCTATGGTAACTTCAGCAGTGTGTATGTATGTGTTCGTATCTGTGCATAAAAGATGCAGAAGGCCTTTATTGCCTGCAAAAACACACACACATATACACTTATGATGCTGGTGGCATGCTACATTTATATGGCTGTTTTGTTTCTGTCTCCGCTGCTTAAAATCTAAAGCTTGATGTGAAGCTTGATCAAATCTCAAGCGCTCAGCTTCTCTATTTCCTTTTTTATTTGATATATTCAGCGCATGTTTGAATTAAGTGCATTACAAAATCAATTGGTAAAAGAGTGCAGTGACTGAAGGTGCATCTCAATGAAGCGTGTGTGTTGAATTCTTGCTTAAAAGAAGAGGCGTTTGTAGTGATACCATAGACGGAGAATTACAAAGAACCTTTCAGTGAGTAGTGAACATTTAGTTTTTAAGAGTGAATAAATTCATATTCAAATTCAAGATTTATACACTGTCATACACAGTATGATATGCAGTGAAATGCTTACACAACCACCCCTAACTTTAAAGTAATTACAAAAATAACAATAAGGATCTGAGTTATAGAGAAATAGATGTTATGCAATAGAAAATAAAAGCAAATATAAAATGTTTAAAGACTTTCAATGCATTGCAAAACCCAAGTCACCCATATCAAATGAAATGAGTGTAGTCAGTTCAATTGACTGAAAGTTAATTCTGCTCATTTGAAAAGAGTGTTTTGCTCAGTGTTGAAGGTAATGAGTTAATTAAATACCTCAATACTCCAACTTAAATGGAGTAAGTTCACAGTACTCATATAGATTCGTTTTTTCAGCAACAAAAGATTTACAATAGAAATAAAACAGAATACAGCTTCTACAAACTATAACTATAGTTCTAAACAATAAGGGAATTATAAATTACATTTAAGTAGCCTATATAACAAACGCATGAGAAATAAGGGGAAAACGAGAGGGCACAACGTAAATACATATCCATGAATAGGCCTATTAAACAAAACAATAAGCACAAATTCAAATGTTGAAACATCACTCTTTAGGCTACTAGATGCTGAATGGTAAGTTAATACTGTTCCAGTTCTTGTTTGATTATGTTAAAAAGGGTTTACATTTGTTTATATTTATTGATATAAAACTTTTCTATATATACCAGTGTAAAACCCAAATCAAGGTGTTTTGATTACGTTTTAAACCATGTTTAAGATTATTTTGGATAATGAAAGTATTTTTAAAAAAGCACTTTAATCCAAAAAGATTGAACAAAAGGAACACAATAAGTGAGCTACACTTTGTAGAAATTTCCCAGAAAGAGCAAAGGTACATCAATGTCACTTTTATAATTTCTGCATAAACAGCCTGACAGGAAATAAAATATTTTATAATCATATATTTTTATATTTAATAAAATAACTTTTTACTTGATTTGTGAACAAACATTTATAGGGGTGTCAGGATCAATGATGATAATTTTACAAGTCTTACAAGTCTGTAAGACTTATTTGAGTTAATATTTAGGTTATTTACTAAAATATATCATTTAAATCGTTTATGGAGCTGAATACAGTAGTCTGTATAGAAAAGGTCAAATAAACCTATGCAAATAATCTAGTCATTATGAACAAATTATTTAGCAAAAGATGATACTGCAGTAAAATATTTGTAGTCTTTTAATAGGCATGATGTGTACAAGATAGAGATGGCATAAAAAGTTCATTCATTCATTCATTCATTCATTCTCTTTTCGGCTTAGTCCCTTTATTAATCTGGGGTCGCCACAGCGGAATGAACCGCCAACTCATCCAGCATATGTTTTTACGCAGCGGATGCCCTTCCAGCTGCAACCCATCACTGGGAAACACATACACACATTCACTACGGACAATTTAGCCTACCCAATTCACCTGTACCGCATGTCTTTGGACTGTGGGGGAAACCGGAGCACCCGGAGGAAACCCACGCGACCGCAGGGAGAACATGCAAATTCCACACAGAAACGCCAACTGAGCCGAGGCTCAAACCAGCGACCCAGCAACCTTCTTGCTGTGAGGCGACAGCACTACCTACTGCGCCACTGCTTCGCCGGCATAAAAAGTTAATGAAGTTAAAATTGTTTTGAAGTTTGTGAGATGGAATTTGTCCAATAATAAACCTGAAATACACGTGGTTGTTGTCATGCAGTGAACTCGGCTAGTCGTGTAATATCGGTGTTGTCATCGCAGCTCCTGCAGTCTCTTTTCAGATGCTGCACCGGCTGAATCAGTCGTCTGATCGCAGCATCAATCCGGACTAAATTTCTAACCGGCATGCACCACTTTAAAACAGATTTAGGACGCAAAAGGGATAGTTCGGGCCAAAGTTACAATAGGTGCGTTCGACTTTTTGTTGCACAGATCAGTGCAGTCGAACGCACCTATAGTAACTTTGGCGTGAACTATCCTTTTTACGTCCTAATGGAACCATGCTGATAAAGAACCTATATTTAATAATAAGTATTGAACTTTTAGTTATTATTAGTGTAAAGAGTATAAGGATTCTGGCTTATCTTGTTGTCTTGATTATCTTGATTATTCAAATTATTGCTAGGAACTGATAAAAATGTTAATAAAAACTTATTAAAAAATAAATATTAATAAAGCATCAAAAATGAGCGGCAGGTTCAAAGTTTCACGTACCAAAATGACTTTAAAAATTCAGTTTCCATGGAATCTGGAAAATCAAACACACATTTTTTATTTTTTTTATTTTAAGATGTCCCATTTTGGTCTCAGCATCAAATTAAACTTGCAATTATAATGTATATACATAGAAAGCTTATTAAATGCAAGTGACTTTTATCACAATAAATAACAAAATATGGGTAAAATAGTTTTTCATGAAAGTATTTATGTAAAAATGAAACCGCTTCCATATTCTGACCTGTACAATAAATAAAAAAAGAGATCATAGTAAATTTCATTATTTTTGAACATTTTAGATGTGTCTTATCTGACAAATGGGTTAATCCTAGTCGTTTGAAGGATTGTGGCAAAGAAAAAAGGTTTAAAATGAAAAAGTTAATTAGTATTTTTGAGCCTGCACTGAGATTTTTAAATAGAGTCTTTTAATGTCAAATGATCAAATGGTTCTTGATGAATTGTTTTGATGCCTGAAGCCCTGTGTTGGGGAAGATACTCTGAAACTCTAGCTTAATTAGCTACAAGGTGCTCATCAGGTAAAGCTAAGTTACTGTCAAACTACACTTCTAAAACAGTAGCTACACTGTAAAAAATAGCTGTAATTAGTGATTCATGTTTTTATTTTAAATTTCCCCTGTTTATTTATGCTTTTTAATTGCATTATGAGACCTTGAACTTTCATTCAATAACCTTTCACAGTGAAAAATTTGAAAAAGTGACTTATTAACATTTCTAACATTTCTAATAGTTTAAAGTGATATACTGTATTGTCTGGGTTGGTGTTGTATATTATGGGACAAAAACCTTGTAATGATCTGCCAGTACATTTTCTTTTATTTTACAGAATTAGTTCTCTATATATTATTTCTTATACATTACATTATTTCAAACTGCTAAAATGTCAAAAAAGTCACTTGACACTTGAGTTGAATATTCTACATCAAAAGTCAACAGAACAAAGATCAGAAAATGGAAAACACTTGTGAATTTTTACAAAGGTCTATACTACAAAAATGTGAATAAATGTGTCCGTTTTGGAGAAAATCTTATTTAGTTTCTTTTAGCTAGAATAAAAGCTGTTGTTCATTTTTTAAAAACCATTTTAAGGTCAAAATTATTAGCCTCTTTAAGCTATATATTTTTCCAATAGTCGACAGAACAAACCTAAAGATAAAATAAATCAGTTATTAGAAATGAGTTATTAAAACTATTATGTTTAGAAACGTGTTGAAAAAATCTCTCTGTTAAACAGAAATTTGGGAAAAAAAATAAACAGGGCTAATAATTCTGACTTCAACTGGAGCTCTATTTTGAGAAGAAATGTTATTGAATCCATCCCACAACATTCTTTCTTCAGGTTAATTGCCAACCGTTAGGATACTTTATGGATTAAATTTCAACTGTTACTTGAAAAATATTATTTGCAAAATAATATTCATAAACAAATAAATGTAAAATCCCAAGATGAATGATTTACCAATAAATGGCTGTAATACACTATTGTAGTAAGTGATCTTGTGTAGAAGACACTGTGCTTATTGCAGGTACACTGAATGCTATAGGTTGTTTTCACATGACGTCATTGATGACGCGCGAAATTCAGATGGAAGTCAGGAAGTGATTCTTCTACATAGGACATCAACATGTTTCTGTTTTATGTTGTTTATAATTGTTTTAAATCAGCCAAAATAAGAAATGCCAAACAGCTTTTCTAGACTTCCAAAAGTTTTTGCTCATAAATGGGGGAAAGTTCAAGAACCTGGCTGAAAAACGGAAGAAAAGGCGGCATGTAAAAAACTTTTTTTTTTTATTAGCTATATTGATGTGTACAATTCGTTTGACAGCACCAAATTTGACAACACACTGTACAAAATCCAGGAGAATATAAATAATGTACTCTGCCATTTAATTGCTGCAATCAAATCTTTGTCTTGATTTGCAATAATCCAAGACTTTACTAGCGTTTTAGTGGAATAAACATCGGTAACATTAACATTGAGATGCGGTGAATGTTTGTTGATGGTAAGATCATCGACCGAACAAAAAGTTAATGCAATCCTTGCGACAAAACTAGACGTTTATTATTGTGGAGCACTTTTCCCCCTTATATAATAATGTAGACTATGTGTCCATGCTTTACTATGCTTTCTTCAGTTATTTTGTGATGTCTGGAAGATATCCACATGGTGGAAAAAATGATAGTAATTTATAATAAACATGTTTTTGAACCACATAGTAAATTGTATAATGTGTACAACTGATAAACTGTAATAAATACAGTAACGTTAGTGTAAACTGAGGTACATTGTGATTATAGCATAGAAAACTGAAGCCTATTGAACAATTTATTACTACAGTTGTGTTGTACAACAGCAACAATATAATTACCACGACAGTTTAATTTATTTTATTATCTATAGTTTGCTTCCAAACACTATATTTACTATAGTATTTTTTCATGTAACGTAATAGCTTATACAGCATCTACCGCCTTGATGACAGACAAAAATATTTTAGTTCATATGGTATATGGTATATGAAATATGGTATAAATCGCACAAATATGGAGTTTCCTTTGTGTCTCCCATTCAAATTTGAACTTTTTTATGACTAAAGCAAATTCACAGCATTTGGCAGAAGCAAATATATGAGAACTTAAGAGTGACCAAAATTGCTTGGATATTGGACAATCAAAAAACATATGCATTAGTGTTTCCTCTGCTTGTTTGCAGAAAGAACAGTATCTGTCGATGTTACTGGGTAAATTTTGTGTCTTATTTTAAAATGTTTCTTTTGCCTTGTTGGAAATGCAATATTTCCCAGGTAAAAGCCAAGTTCTATTCCAATCTATATCCTCAACCAAGGACCTCCAGTAAAATTTCCTCTAGAAAAATTTTTCCTTTTAAATTGAAAAATTTGACGCACAAACCTATTGTTAAATTTCTTATCTAACAGACTAACACCTTCTAAAAGCAAAGGAGAATGAATATTCACTGAGCTTCTTGGGTTAAAACTACAGTGACTTTTAACTAGGTGAAGTAAACTGGGTGGATACAATTAATATTATTTTCAAACCACCTTTGGAAAAATAATGATTCGTTTCTGATCATAATATCTCGGTTATTCCATAAGAAAAATTGGTGAGGGGAAAAATCCAAGCATGCAGGCATTGCTGGTGGAATTTAGACAAAGCTAAAGGTAGCTTAGAGGGAAGATAATTACATTTATGAACTAATTTTTTTTTAAAAAATGGTTGGGAATAAAAAGCCAAATAGACGTTGGATTGGTTAGGCATCTCTTAATACAATTAATTTTAAAAACAGATTTTTACTTCCTGCCCTCCATCTGAATTTCGCATGTCACCAGAACCACATAATTGCAAATAACCTATTTAACTGTTATCAAGCTACTTGCTAAAAAAGTAGATAGTTCCTGGAAAAGTTACATTGTATCGCTGCTGAGCTACTGAAAAAAATGTAACGAAGCTAGTAGCTACCAACAGTGCTGAAAATCCTATTCCTATTTTAAACATTGAATACTGTGAGCAGTTGAAATGAACTTTTTCTTACCAAATAAGCACTTCTTGAATCTATTATAATCTCAAAATAGCCAGATATTGACTCACTGAGATCATCTAATCTTCTCAAATTAGACAGATTACATCATTAATATTAGCAATGCTGCACTGACAGCCCAAAACATTAGCTCGACCCTCATATTCTTCACTTCTGTCTTTGCCGGAGTCCAGCTCTGCTGCTGGATTTTCTCTCTCCATTTTCTGCCCACCTTCCTTCAGCTCTGCTGTTTTGCTCTTTCATCATTTGATCCGCTCTCTGCTCTGTCCCCCCATCGCTGCTTTGTTCTGCATGGTGTGAAAGGCTGCTGCTATCAGAGTCTGGCTGGATTAGCATCAGCGGTGCTGGGACGGGGCGCTCAATGAGGCCGCTCTTATCAGCAGAGAGAGCCGCTTCCTTCAGCGAGCACGTCTATTTCCTCCTACCGCTAATTACACTCTTATCGGCCTGCTTGAAACACTGGCCCATCAGGGTGGAGCCGTTTTGGAATTAACCAACTTCTTCTTGTCGTGAAAAGTCCTCTTCGTTTCAGATGTTTTCAAGTCTATTTTATAAATTGATTCAGAGTATAACTATAACATGTTTGAATCTGAATGCTGATCTAAATAATATTAATTAAAGTAGTGAATACTTCTTTATAGGCAGTTTCTGATTGGCTGCTGCTTTTCAAATATTCTGACTTGAACAACTTGTGGGCTTGTAATCTCTCTTGCAGTTTTTCTGAGGTCTGTTATCGAATCAAATCAACTTTAACATCAGCTTGTTTGAATCTAAATGCAAATCAGTGTTAAGCAAACAGGTGAAAGCTGTAAGCCAATATTTATTCATAGGCTATTGTGATTGGCTGCTGCTTTTCAAGTATTCTGAATTAAACAATTTATTTATTTTTATCACTGAGTCTATAAAGTTCTCTCAGTTCTGGCTTTTTAAAGGCCTATTATATAAACTGATTCAAAGTCAAGCTCGACTTTAACATCAACTTGATTGAATCTAAATTCAAATCGGCTTTTAGCAAACAGGTGAAAAGTAGTAGCCAATATTTATTCATAGGCTATTTCTGATAGGCTGCTGCTTTTTAGGTATAGTGAATTAAATAACTCCTTGTCATGGAGTCGTGAAAGTGCTCTCTGTTTCAGCTATATTATGTAATTTAAATCAAAGTGTTATTTTTAACCATTAGCTTGTTTGAATCTGAATGCAAATCAGGTTTTAGCAAACTGGTGAAAAGTATTAGTGAGAATAGACAATATTTATTCATAGGTGGTTTCTGATTTGCCGCTGCTTTTAAAGTATTCTGAATTATTGAACTTTTTTGTCATGTAGTCATGAAAAATCCTCTCTTTTCCTCTCAGGATTTTTTAAAGTCTGTTATATAAACTGATTCAAAGACAAACTCAACTTTTAAAGTTCACTCAAAACTGACAGTTTATGCACCCTTAAATGGTATTAAACCTGTCTTAGTTTTTTTTCTTCTGTTAAAGATAACTTTAAAAAAACCTGTAACCACTGACATCCATGATAAAGAAAACAAATACTATCAACATAGGCTCATTCTGAAAACGTAGCTCTATATACATTTCTGGAGATTGCGAATTATGTAGCCAGAGCTACGTATGGCTGCATTTCGTCTTTAAAACAAATGCAATGGAGCGGTATGATACCGTTCCTTTTCGCGCTTACCAGCTGACCACTTACCTCCGTATGGACAGCTTTCCCACTGTTAAATAAAATAAACAAGTAAATAACAGAGAATGTGGTAAAATCTAAAAATGTGGTAAAAGTCAGGCGAGGGCTTTTCTTTTTCTGAATTTGGTTGTGTTTAGGGAAGTGGGTGGGCGGGTCAGTCGGTGCTTTTGAAAACACTATTGGTTGGGTTTAGGGAAGGAGGAGGGTGGGTCAATTGATCGGTCAGTCAGTCAGTCAGTCTACAGCGGCCTCTGGTGGATTTATGCGAGAACAGCAGGTGCAAATGGCACTTGGGAGAGAAATCTGAGATCTGAAAAAACACACACAGCAGCCTCTTGTGGATTCGCAAAAACTGCAAAAAAATCTCCTGGGACATATTTGCCGCTCTCCAGAAATGTATATAGAGGTACGTTTTCAGAGTGAATACTATGAAAGTCAATAGTTACAGGTTTTCAGCTTTCTTCAAAATATCCAACCCAGGCTCATTCTGAAAATGTACCTCCACGGACGTTTCTGGAGACCGCGAAATACGTCCCAGCGGCACTTTTTTCTGCAGTTTTTGTTTTCGCAAATCCGCCAGAGGTCGCCATGTACGCTTTTCGAGATCTCAAATTTCCCTCGCTAGTGCCATTCGCGCCTACTGTTCTCGCATAAACCCACCAGAGGCCGCTGTCGACTCACTTTTTGACAGACTTTCTGACTGACTTAGCGAATGATTGGCTGACCCACCCTCCCCCTTCCCTAAACCCAACCAACACCTTTCAAAAGCAATCCAAAAAATAAAAGCCCTTGTATGATTTTTGTTTTTTTTTACCACGTTTTCAGATTTTACCACATTCTCACCCTGCTATTCACTTGTTTGTTTTATATTTTGGGTTCTGTTTTTGTCTTACCTGCTTTTTGGAACCGCTCTTCACCGGACTCATACCCCCATCTTCGTGTTCAACACCTCTCTGCATGTCAAATCCACCGACGGACGTGGCGCGCTAACGGGACAAACTGGTTGCAGCCGGATTGCCGTCCATATGGAGGTAGGCGGTCGGTCAGCTGGTAAGCGCGAAAAGGAATGACGTCACACCACCCCATAGCGTTCGTTTTAAAAATGTGGCTATACGTACTTCTGGCTACGTAGTTCGCTGTCTCCAGAAACGTCCGCGGAGGTACATTTTCACAATGAGCCTGTGTTGTCTTCCTTTCTGTATACCTAAAGAAATAAACTCAGACAGGTTTGGAACAATGAAGGGAGAGTAAATGATGACAGAATTTTTATTTCTGGCTGAACTCTCCCTTTAACGTCAGCTAGTTTGAAACTGAATGTAGATCAGTTTTTATCGAACAGGTAAATAGTATTAATAAACTTAGCGAATCAAAGGCAGTTTCTCATTGGCTGCTGATTTTCAGATATTCTCAATTGAACAACTTGTGAAGTTCTCCCTGTTTCAGCCTTAAACTATATCATGTCATTTCAATTAAATCCAATTTTACCATCATCTTGTTTGCATCTAAATGCAAATCAGGTTTTAGCAAATTGGTGAAAACTATTAGTGAGTATAGCCAATATTATTCATAGGCTATTTCTGATTGGCTGGTACTTTTCAAGTTCTCTGGATTAAAAAACAACAACAACAACAACTTATTTTTTGTCGTGTAGTTGTGAAAAGGCCTCTCTGTTTCGTTTTTTTTGTGTGTCTGTTCTCCAAAAATGCCCATCTGAAGTTCTCTGTTTGATTGGCTTGATCAGATCATTACTGTGAAATCTGTGCAGGTTGGATGCTGTGAAATAGCATCTGTTATAAATGTCGTTGTGTGTATGCTTGATTCAATGATGACTGAAGCATGTGACCTAATCCCTTCTTTCCTCTCGTCCTCTCTCCTCTGTCACTCCCAGATTAAATCTCAGCCCTTCAGAATGAAGCAGGTACAAATGTTTAAACCCTTCTGTTTTGTCATGTTTTACTGTGTCGTTTTCAGATCTCCTGCTCATTTTGGCTTGCTTCGCTTAAAACCAGGACAAAATGAACAGCCAGTTCTGTCATTGTGAAATTTCTGTGGCCAAAAGTATGTGAACAATTGAAAATCACATGCTGTCCTGCTCCAGAATGGACCAAAAAGCACAATTACAACTTCCTGAATCTCTTAAGTGCTTTTAAACTTACTATTTTTAATTTTCAATTGATCACAATTTCATTGAAAGGTAAAAGATATCATTCTCCATATCTTTTCACCTTTTAGACACATGCAGATTGAAATTGTCTTTGTGGAGTGGAACACAGGCCCGTAGCCAGCCTGGTAAAAGGGAAGGTTCTTTTTTCTCTAAAAGTTGACCTTTATTTAGTTAGAAGCCTCATTTTTTATTTAACTTTGAGATTTAAACACTGAATTTTAGAGACATTTTAAGCACTATTTATTTTAATGAATTGGCTTGTCGGATGATCAGCATAACCACACTTTTTGATGTACCAAATATATTTCTTAAAGGTTTATAATAAAGAAGTATGAATATAATACTTCATCATATATAATAAAAAAGTTTACATTAAAAACGGTATCCTATTGTCATTTATTAGGCAAATAATAAACTGGCCAGCATATTCAACTTTCCTCAGTCAGTACTTGTCCATTTGAATATTAAAAAAAAACATAATAATAATAATGCAGAGCTTCACAGTTTTTATAGTATCTCTTATAAAGTACATTTGAAAGGTCATGGACAAAAACAATAGCCAAAATACTATTAAAATAAATTATAATATGGGCCATATTTGGTGCTTCCCACCTTTTTATTGATCATCTTTTGTTTCAAGAATAAGATCCAAAACGTACAATAAAACTTACTTGTAAAATGTTTTCTCTATTTAAAAACAATACAGTAGCAAAAAAGGACTTAACTTAAATCAGATTGTATGTTTTCTTGCACAGCTGGATGTTTTACTCATGAGAAATATTTGTTAGCATTGGCCAAAACTTTGATTAGCTGAAGTCACACTGAAGTGACCGTCAACTGAGGATTCCACTTGGTCTTAAAGCCTTTTTCGATGAGATATTTTCACATCAAATGGGACAAATGAGCTCATGTATGGGACAAATTTTGGATTTAGGGGTGGGTCTTTTGAACCACCCGAACCCCCTCCTGGCTATGGGCCTGGAACACAATATATAAATGTTCTTAATTTCCTCAACTCACAACTTTCAAAAATGTAGTTTGTCAACTCAAAAATGTCAAATGAAATGTTTTTTTTTTTTTTTTTGGAAGAACATTTGTGTCAGCATGCTATTAAATAGTAGCACAATACATTGAACACACTGCACTTCAGTCCCTTACAGCTTCATTTTCATCTCTGTCAGAAATTGAATGTAATTTAAGATTTATTATGCAATTTTAATCAAAGTCAAGTTAAACTTTAACATCAGCTTGTTTGAATTTGAATGCAAGTCAGTGTAACCCGCCGGTCTTACTGCACCCAGTCTGGTCTGTGCTGGGATCAAACCGGCGATTCGTTGTATGGGAGTCGGTTGCTCTAACAAGGAGGCTAAAAGCCATAGCCTCTAGCATCTGTCGCTGTAGCACCTTTAGAGGTCAGCGGGGCGAGGTTTACCTGCATAGCACTTCTCTAGCTGGCCTCTGTTTCACTCACTCCCCTATACCTTGCTCCCATCCCGGACGAGCCCCCACGTGTAACCCACCGGTCCTACTGCACCCAACCTGGTCTGAGCTGGGATCGAACCAGCGATACATTGTATGGGGAGTCGGTTGCTCTAACAAGGAGGCTAAAGAGCATGGCCTCTAGATTCTGTCGCTAGAGCACCTTTAGAGGTCAGAGGAGGGAGGTTTACCTGCATAGCACTTCGCTAGCTGGCCTCCGTTACATTAGTGTTTAGTGAAAAATAATGCTCAAATAAAAGTAACATTACTTGCCAAAAAAATGTATTCCATTTGAGTAAACATATCTGTTTTAAATACTACTCAAAGTATGAGTAAATAGTAGCCCTTCTAAAAGTACTCAAGTGTATGTTATGCTTAACGATATGTAATGCTTAGGTTATACACTTTAAACCCTGCCTAACAAGCTATGAGTTTCCAGCAAACCAAGCTCACACACAGCACTGCTAGAACACATGCAATTTGTGCATAGGTTTGAAAACGTAAAGTTATGTAGTGCATTTACTTATTATTTAAGGTTGTTTGATAATTTCAGTCATCATACAGTAGGCATCTTCATCTTTTCATCAGTGACATGCAGTTTATACAGTCTTGATCATTGTGTGTAACAATTTTCGTCTTTTAATTTGAACGATTCCACATTGTATGTTTGCTGCAGTTGTAAAGCGTCTCGGGTCTTGAGGTTGTTCTGTCTGATGTGATTTTTCTGTGTAATTTGATTGGATGGGAGTCAATGGAATGATTAGTCTGCTTAGCAAATCACTGTAGATAAGAAAAAATAAACAATATTGCAATCAAAGTACCGATACAAAACTAAAAATGTACTCAAGTAAAAGTAAAGTACAATTCTATGGAAAAATCACTCAGTAATATGATTATTTATAACTGATTGCATATTAATTGTAAGTATACTGAAAATGTACGTATAGGCTCTCTCTGATTGGCTGCTGCTTTTCCAGTATTCTGCACTTCCACCCAATCAGCTCTCAAGGCACTAATTTACTTGTATTTCTTATATTTTTTGTTCGTTGTAAACATGCCTTCTGATGATGAATAGGACTTGAGACAAATATTTTAGGTGAAAACAGTTGGTGTTGAGAATCAACAGCACACATTTGCAAAGAAAAAAAAATCATGATTTATGCACATTGTTTCATTTCTTTGGCTGCTCGTGATAGTCATTGCTTTCCATGCAGGCTGTCTCGGATATAGATACAATGCTCAGTCATATTCCTATGAAGAACCCTCTTGTATAATGCAAATACTGAGCGATTTATGGAGATAACTTATTAAGTAGAGTAAGTCATTGTGGATTAAATTAGCATAATACACTCACTTTATTAGGTACAGCTCTATGCAACCAGCCAATCACATGTTGACAACTCAAGACGTTTTGGCATGTGGAATTGGTCACGATGATCTGCTGAAACTAACAATCAGAATGGGGACGAAAGGCGATTTAGGTGACATTGAACATGTGAATATTTCAGAAACTGATCTACACAAAACCTCTCTAGAGTTAACATAGAAGATCTGAAAAAGAAGAAGGAACCAGTGAGCATGACTTAAAGGTTATACACAAATAACTACTTGTTAAAACTGAGATCTGCAGAAGATCATCTCTAAACACACGACACATTAAACCTTGAAGCAGATGAGCTACTGCAGCAGAAGAGTTACCACTGACGCTACTGTCAGATATCAACAACATTCTAAGGTGCTGTTTACACTAGTGCATGTTTGTTTTAAAACGCATATGTTTGTTATTGTTTTGCCTGGCGTCTGTACTCAGGCATCTTTGACCTGCAAAAACAAAGTGCATTGAATATACTAAAGACCCCCATTTAGTTTGGAAGTGCTGGTATTCCATTTCAGTATATACAGACCAGCTATCATCAATCACTCAGACTGATTGTCTGGACTATTGTGTATTGTTCCCTGATTCGTCAAACCCCTCTCATATGACTATTACACAACCAGTAGACATCAAGAACTGATTCTGGCTAAACATGGGCTTGTCCTGTGACAGAAAATGGTCAGGTATCATACGTTTTAGGTTGAATAGTGTAGACAGTGATTATGGAGATAATTTTTCTGAAACAATAAAAAACACCAGACTAGACGAAGAGCGTTTTCATTTCTAAAATGCAGTTTTAAAATTAAAACAGCACTAGTGTAAACGGCACCTAAGGCTAGGTTCATAAAAGTTTTCACCCAAACTGGACTATAGAAGAATGGTAAAAGGCTGCCTGGTCTGATTAATCTTGATTTTTGCTGCAACATTTGGATAATATGGTCAGAATTTGGCATGTAACAAGGTTAATAAGAAATAAGAAATAAGAAATAAGAAAGCGGGAACCAGCAAACGTTTTACCAGACAGAAGCAAACGTGCGGCAGCAGCTCCTAAGGATGACTGACACCTTAACAGAAACCAAAACCAAACCTCTGTCATCACTCCTCCTTTAACGCTTCTGGAGCTCCTCTCGTGGGAATTGAGAACTTTGCGGCACCCAGATGATTGCTTCGTTCCTATGGCTCTCACATGGCATAAACAACATGAATGTATAATAGTCTAAACTGGGAATTGTTTAAGCCAAACAGCCTACCTGAGTATTGTTGCAACCTCGTCCATCCATTTATTACAACAGTGGACTATTATATGATAGCTACTTTCAACAGGCTGGTTTATTGAGCATGCCAGTGAGTTCACTAACAATCACCACATCTCAATCCAGTAGAGCACCTTTGGGATGTGGCAGAGCAAGAAATTCACATGATTGAGGAGCCAACAAATCTGCAACAACTACATAATGATATCTGTCAACATGGAGGAAAATCTCAGATGAGCACCTTATTGAATTAAAGAATCAAGGCTTGTACATATTATTCAGATAAAAATCCATTTTATTAGGTACACCTTAACTGAATAAAGTGGATTTTTAGCAGAATAAATACTTCCTTTTAGTTATTTATCACTACAGAATTGTTTCGTTAGTTAAGTGCGCACACCACAATTATAGGTTTTGGTTCTAATGAGATCAGTGCGACACCAAAGATTAACCATAGCAGCATAACAAACTGGTTCACTATTGACAACAGAGCAATTAAAGACACACAATGCCCTCATACAGTTGACATCTACAATAAGTGTTTTAAATAAACATGTATTTTACTCCCCGCAAAGTCCTGTAATGATAGCTGCCATGCATATCTTCAGCAAGGCAAACATTTTCATGTTGCATCATGCATTGTTTCTTCGCCCATAACTGCTCCACCTCTAATGGTGTTGGATTACTGCTTTGGCCTTTTCTTGAGTTTGCGCCTCATGGCTTTTGACCATACCGCATGCATGCTATCCCAGAATGCATTATGAAATATATTGAATATGTTATTGTAGGTGTGTAGGGCTCTGGCTCTGTGGTCTCTAGTGGATCTCAGGTCCTGCTCAGCTCGCTGAGCATCGATGGAGTGTGTGAGGAAGCTCAGACAGATCCAGGGGCTGATTCCAGCATGCTGGAAGCAGTACATCGGCACAATCAAAAAGGTACGTTTCCATTCAAAACGTTTGGCTGTGAGTTACTGTGTTCCTAATAGACACTTTCACAATGACAGTATCATTTATTGTCCATTGCTTCTTTAAAATTTAAGATCCCAGATTCCATTACTATTTGTACCTTTTGTTCATTTTGAGTGGAAGAAAATAAAATAACTGAATTCCATTTTCTCATTGTTTACAACAATTATGGTCAAGCCATGTTACTTTTATTTATTTATTTAGAGAATTTATTTTGATAGAAGCCAGATTTCTCACAAAGATTTTTAAATTAAAAAATATAGAGAAAAGAGAAGAAAAAATAAACAAACAAACATTCATTCATTTTCTTTTTGACTTAGTTCCTTTATTAATCTGGGGTTGCCACAGCGGAATGAATCGCCAACTTATCCAGCATATGTTTTACGCAGCAGATGCCCTTCCAGCTGCAACCTATCACAGAGAAACACCCATGCACTGTCATTCACACAAATGCATACCTACGAACAATTTAGCTCACCCAATTATCCTATAGCGCATGTCTTTGGACTTGTGAGGTAAACCGGAGCAACCCTAGGGAAACCCACATGAACACAGAGGAGAAACACACAAACTCCACACAGAATGCCAACTGACCCAGCCGAGGCTCGAACCAGCGGCCTTCTTGCTGTGAGGCAACAGCGCTACCCACTGCACCAACACACAACCAAATAAACAAACAAAAACATAATGTTGTGAAATACAAAGAATTTGAATTAACTATTTTGTATTTATTTATTTATTATTTATCATCCAACTGTTCATGTGATGGCAAAGCTGAATTTTCCTCAGTGTATAGGTTAAAATATAAGATGATTAGCTATGTAAATTACATTATTGGCTGACGTAATTAATAATCAAAATACATTCCTTGCTACAAATGAGTTTTCATTTCTTATTAAAAAATTAACTATGAAATCCAACAAGCAAATATAAAATCAACATTTGGCCATAATCCCTACTTGTGATGAAAGTTGTAACCCTTTTCTTCCATATAGAACTTTTTACAAAACATACAGTTGAAGTCATAATTATTAGCCCCCCTGAATATTAGCCCCCGTTTATTTTTTCCCCCAATTTCTGTTTACAGAGAGATGATTTTTTTACACCACATTTCTAAACATAATGGTTTTAATTACTAATTTCTAATAACTGATTTATTTTATCTTTGTCAGGATGACAGTAAATAATATTTGACTAAATATTTTTCAGACACTTCTATACAGATTTAAAGTGACATTCAAAATGCTTAAATGATTAATTAGGGTAACTAGGCAAGTTAGGGTCATTATGCACGTTATTGTATAACGATGGTTTGTTCTGTAGACTCGAAAAAAATATATAGCTTAAAGGGGCTAATAATTTGACCTTAAAATGGTTTTAATAAAATAAAAGCTGCTTCTATTCTAGCCGAAATACAACAAATAAGACTTTCTCTGGAAGAAAAAATATTATCAGACATACTGTGAAATTTCCTTGCTCTGTTAAACATCATTTGGGAAATATTTTAACAAGAAAAGAAAATTTAAAGCAGGGCTAATAATTCTGACTTCAACTGTAGTTTCAGGACAATCGTTTTCATTATGTGTATTATTTTTTACATTTTTATTAACAGTGTACACCTTAAATAATTTATTTTTTAATTATTTAAACCTTAAAACACATTTTATCTACAGTTGAAGTCAGAATTATTAGCCCCCTTTGAATTTTTTTTCTTTTTTAAATATTTCCCAAATAATGTTTAACAGAGCAAGGAAATTTCACAGTATGTCTGATAATTTTTTTTCTTCTGGAGAAACTCTTATTTGCTTTATTTCGGCTCGAATAAAAGCAGTTTTTAATTTTAAAAAACACATTTTATAGTCAATAATTATTAGCCCCTTTAAGCTATATATTTTTCCGATAGTCTACAGAACAAAACCATCGTTATATAATAACTTGCCTAGTTACCCTAACCTGCCTAGTTAACCTAATTAACCTAGTTAAGCCTTAAATGTCACTTTAAGCTGTATAGAAGTGTCTTAAAAATATCTAGTCAAATATTATTTACTGTCATCCTGACAAAGATAAAATAAATCAGTTATTAGAAAATGAGTTATTAAAACTATTATGTTTAGAAATGTGTTGAAAAAATTCTGCTCTCCGTTAAAGAGAAATTGGGGAAAAAATAACAGGGGGGCTAATAATTTCTGGGAGGCTTTTCATATTTACCAGATTCCATTTTTTTTTACATTGTAGATCAGACACATCTTCATTCAACAAACAAATTGTAAATAATAATATTGTCTACCGAAGCTTGATGATCAGAATTTTCTGAATTCTCTCCGTTTAGTGTCCTGCTTTATATCATATCCATAGAGGCGCACCAGTGTTTAGAAGAAAGTGAAAAACAAGACTAAGACATATGGGGTGTGTAAATTAGGCCATGTTCGTCTATTGGAAAGAGTAGTTTTATCAGCTCCATTGTGGTTTTCCACAATGAGGCCTTTCTTTCCATTGGACAACATCTGAAGGAAAAGCAATGACATTTCTGATGCCTCCATTAGTCAACCTGCCAGCTGTGCCTCTTCAGCCTGCATACATAAACATCTTTATTGTGAACTAAGATTCAACCCTTGACACAAAAAAGGTTTATCAGCCATTTAAAAAAAAGCCATATTGTTTTACCACTGTACTTGTCATCCCAAACATAGGCCAACGTGAACGGTTCGGTTCTGTCTCAATGCAACCTTGATGAACTGAAGAAGGAAATGAACATGAACTTTGGCGACTGGCATCTCTTCAGGTCAATGGTAAGACTTAACCCTACACATTCGCATCAGATAGCGCTCGTCTTTCTGTTTGTGGTTTGTCATTTTTAGCACTCGGATAATTCTCTATAGTGAGGAAGGCAGGATGGGGTGAAATAAGGAACACATGTAGCTGTGTTGATCAGATTTCCATTTGCGCTTATACAAACGAATGTTGTGTTGCCAGCAAGCAGGCAGCCATCTGGTCCAAGATGGCTGCTTTCTGGATGAAGGAGGGTTATTGTCAGTGGGAGCTCGGGTGTCCACTTGAAGATCTGAATAGCTGACGTTTACAAGAAGTAGAATTCTTGGGTTGGAAAAACAAGTCCAAATCTGAACGACTCGGGGCTAGTTGTGATATTGGCATGCCTTAAGGTTTCACATAGTACTATGGCCATTCAGCAATTTCACATAATGCCACAGTGAAGCATGTGATTTTCTTTTTCTTTTTCTTTTCTTGTGTCCATGTTGCATAAATTAAAGGCCTATTCAAACTGAACTCATTTTCCCTGAGTTAGGTAACGTTTTTCTGTTTTAATCGTGCCCAAAGACAAGCACATTTGTGATCTTTTCACACACAGCCTCTAGTTTAAAAAATGGTGGAATAAATTGCCTACTGTGTTTGTTTCATTTAATTCAGGGGTCCTCAGAGAAATCCAATTCTAAATGGATAGTAATAAGCCTGTGATTGTGGAATGTTTGTTTTAGTTTAGCTATTTTGTCTTGTTTTTGTACTTAATTAAATATGTAACAATAAAAAAATACTTATTCTGAAATTATGACAAAAACTTATTATTATATATAATATACTAATATTATTATTATATTATTATTATTATTATTATTAATTATTATTATTATTATTATTATTATCATCACCAAAATATCATCATATAAGAAATATCTATGGTGGATCTATGATGGAGTAATGGTAAAGCAAAAATTGGTATTTTGAATTTTATTTGACATATTTTGAAGAAATGCAGCAATTGGACGATCTTAAAATATTACAAGGTCTTACCAACACTTAGTTCAATTAAAACGGACTACTGTGGTTGCAGCAGAACCTGATGTATGAAAGACAGTTTACACTGTCAGACCTTGATGCCCAATTCAGATTTGTTGCCTATATCAGATCTTTTTGCCTGTCCGTTTACACATTCTTTTAATTGTGACCCATGTCCGATTCATGTGTTTACACGTGCTATACCAATTTATGAAGTCGCGCATGCATAAAGGTGGGTTCTAGCATCTGCGCCACACGAGCCACGATGGAGAAAATAGTCTTGCTTTTAGTTCTGTGAATATGCAAAGTTCGCCCAAATTTAAAATGATTTTGAGGCGGAGGCGACGGAGAAGGAGGGAAAGGGCCATCATCGCAGCTTGTGCACCTATTTTTATATATGGTGTCCTCCACCATTCAGAGGAATTTGTGGATACGAGAGAGATCTTAGGCCTGGTGGGAGCAAATTGTGGCGACTGACCACTTTCCACCCTCCATGGTTCCACTGTTGTTGTGTTGTTGTTGTTGTTTACTGCGTCGGCATCTCCACACACTCTCTTGTTTCTTCGCCATTAAACCACGGAGGAAGTACCACATTGTTGCAAGTTTAAGGATGCACAAAACAGAATGCCTCAATAAATCCGATCTGCCTGTTTACATGATAGTCGCATTGTCCACATACCGATTTGTATCTGATTTATTTCCACATATGAAGGAGACCAATCTCTGAATATCTGAATACATGCGTTACCATGGTCATAGAACAGATCCAACCTGTGTTACATATGTCCTACTCAGACTCGATTGACCTAAATCAGATCAGCTGTTCTGAAACGAACACTCTGGGTTTTTAATCTCTCGGTAAGTCAACTCAGGTTCAAGTTTTAAACTTCACGTTGGTTGAACCTCCTTACTGAAACAGGCCCCAGGTCAGGTATGACAACCAAAATCCAACGTCTGATAGACGCTATATTGGTAACGTCTGCTCAACGTCCAATCTTTAACATAATCAAATGTTGATATTTTGTTGTTTTTAGGTTGTGTGGAAAGTGATCACAATGCAACGTCTGTCGACAATGGACATTGACGTCAGCCTTAAGTTGGGCTCTGACGTCAACACAGTTTTCATTTCCAAACCAAAATGCTACGTCCCATGACACTGGGTAAAACGTCAACCTGACGTCACGTTGACATCCGGTGCCTGACATCAGTAATTGAATTTTTGTCTTAATCTGAATAAAACAATAATTTGATTAAGGTGTTTACATGAGTTGCTTTTGGATGTTCCTTCAGTGTTGCCCATTTTACATAATAGTACACATATGCCACCATATGTGATTTGGACGTTTTGTTTTAGATTTTGCGACTAGTTCATACTGCATTTAAGTTCAAATTCTCAAGCTACAGGCCACCACTGCCATTTTATTCAATAACTTTTCATTCAAGCTTCACACTTTAAAAGGAGACTGTTATATTAACCTCTCTTTGAGTAGATTTTGTGAGTACGTGACCTGTGACATCAGTACATAATTAAATCAAACAACCAAAATCGTATAGATCGTAACTCTATTAGCGTTTTAACCATGAAGACCACCATTTTACAAAGCCATTTTTGCTCCTTGTGTACCAATATAATGGCTGAAATTCTGTCTTGCTGTTGAGTGCGTTCAAACACTGCTGTATTTGTGCTGTAGGTTGTGGAGCAGCGTCATGCGGAGAACCAGCTGCTGCATGATGAATCAGGAGCGTGCAGCGAGCAGGGCAGCAGCGTGTTGATTCAACCTGAACCCCACAGACCCTCTGAAGCTCGTCAAGACGTGACCGTCAACCCAGAAAACTTCACGTACAGCCTCAACCTTAGCTTTGAAGAGCTCAGCGGCGTAGGGCTGGAGGAGTCTGCCAGACAACACAATGCCCACTGGCTGGTGCGTGGTACTGCTGTGCACACAAACACATTCAGCTGGACACGTCAACACTCAAGTACAGCCTATAGATAAACACAGGTGCACGCCAGCAGAAGACTGCAATTATATACATAGAGGCGAACACAAACACATGCATGCGTGGCAACAAAAACTGCATTTTTCTTTTGTTGTTGTTGTGCCTTTTTTAAGCAAACGTTTTCTTCACAGTTGCATTCTAAAGCAGAGCTTCTGCTTTTCAGTAGGCTCTGATCAGCATGGAAATAGCATGTGGTTTACTGGGTGACAAACAGAGTGTTTTGGTGACCTGGATGGGCAGAGGAAGTGAAGAGCTGACCACACACACTCAAACACACACACACGCATATACGCTAGCTCTCTATCACACAGAGATAGCTATTTCTGCACTCATCTGTTCACACTCGGCAAGGTGTTGCAACACAAGCAAGAGCTCATAATGGTTTAGATTAGCATCATGGAAGTTGCTGATGAACACACAGAGTTTGGGTGCATCCCATTTTGCGTGCTGTCTTGTTTATGCCTTTCTGAAGCACTAGTAGTGTGTTCACGCTGAGAAATTCAGCGGGAAGTCAAGTAAAATATGTCGCTCTTCGAAAGAGAAGACTTTTCTTTAAAAGTGTGTCACTTTGGAGGAAGGGGAGGCACTAAATGTATATATATAAGCTATATTTGCAACACAATATTTTAGGTAGTTTTAACTTAAATTTGGGTAAATTCTGAACACTTTTTTTGTTTTTTTAATTCAACTTCAAACCATTGGTTGGACTTGTCCATATTAAAAAGCATAGTTCACCCAAATATTACATTTTACTCATAATTTTCTCACTTTCAAGTAGTTCCAAACTATATTTTCATCTGTGGAACATGAAATATAATTGAATGAAAACTGAAAACCTGTAACCATTGACTTCCATAGTATGAAAAATAAACACTATGGGTGCTTTCACACTAGCACTTTTGGTCCGCACCCGGGTTCGTTTGACATCAGAGTACGGTACGTTTAGCTAGCGTGAACGTTTTCTTCTGAACTCTCGGGTACGCACCTATGAACTGTACCCGAGTGCGCTTGAAAGAGGTGGTCTGTAGTTCATGCGAACTCTGGTACAGTTCACTTCTGATATGAATGCAATCGTACCAAATAACAGAAGTGAACAGCCAACTGTACAACAAACTTTAGTTTTCATAACGTTCATTCGTGTGTGTATGTCTGTGTATCACCTACCTTGGCAACAAGTGGGACTGACTCAGCGCAAACAGTGATAATGTCTGCTTGTCTCCACCAAAAAATGACATCTGCAGATATTGCGTGATGTTCTGAACATGCGGCAGATAGATGCAAGTGACTCTCTATAACTTGCTTTTGGTACCAAACCAAAAGGTTCAGTAAAAGAAGAACAACCATGATATGTGGACGTCTCCATTTTGACGCTTTGCTTTCGTCACCTAGCAACAGCTGTACACAAAACAACAGCTTGATGATGAAAGCATACTGGGGTTCAGAAGGAAAAAAGATAGTTTGAACACAAACCAGCTGAGAACGTGGCAAGGAGGGACAATCAAACTTGGTCAAGGCAACTGAATCACGTGTGAAAGCACCCCTATGAAAGTTGAAGGTTACATGTTTCCAGCTTTCTTCAAAATATCTTCTTTTGTGTTTAACAGAAGACATAAACTCATAAAGGTTTGGAATCACTTGTGGGTGATTAAATGATGACAGAATTTTCATTTTTGGGTGAAATAACTCAAATTTGGGTTAAAATAATATATTATACTGGATTTTCTGAATCTATATGATCTATATCTATATGATTCTATTTTCTTAATGAAGAATGGTAAAAAATGCCAGGTTTGCACATGCAGAAGCAAAGGTGTTAAGTCAATAGACTTCGTGTTGAACTTCAAACGAACAACCAGAAAAACTGGTCTCATCACATCCGCTTGTTTGACAAACTGTTAACAGCACTATTAACCGACACTGAGATCTTTGGACTTTTAGTTAATCAGCCGACCTAGCCTGCATTCATATGTATTGTCATCATTGAAACATGATTTTAATATCCAAATGTTTGTGAGAAGAACATAAAAATGTAAAACCTTTTGAAATCCTACTGCTTATGTAATGACATAATTTATGCTTATGTTTGGTAAGACTAAAACAGCATAATATTTAATGAATCAAATAAAATATAAAAGGTCTGAACTGAATGTGATAAATCCATAGATTATATATATTTTTGTCAGTAGTACTATGTACCGGTAATAATGTCTTTCTATTGAGTTGTTCAGAAAGGCTGCATGCAAAAACAAACATACACCATGACCAAACTAGACATGAGAACTGAAGTATTTTTAAAAATGGATCAAATTAATTCAGAAATTAAACCTAGAACTTGCAAAGCAAAATTAGTGAACCTACAATCAATTGTAGGGCTATTACAAAATCATATTTTCACTACATGATTATTGTGGTCAAAATAATCTGCAACTATAATCTTTATTGAGGTTTTGTATGAAACAATAAATAATGGTGTCTGTCAAATTCATCTAAAACTAACTTAAAATAATATGAAGAAAACACAAAATTCACATCAATTCCAAGCAGCTTCATTTATAATGCATATGGCTAAAACCATTATAAATAATGTCCTTGGAAATTCCTACACCCACACGTCATTTCATTTTTGTGGATTTCACCTGAAAATCTATTGCATTTTGCTGACATTGAACTGCAGTAATGGTGACTGCACCTGACCATGTTGGAGTGTGAATCAGATACGTTTGCTGAATTATTTACAATATTGCAATGTGTTGTATTAACATTTGTTTTAATGGTGCCATAGAATGAAAATTAATAATACCTAGCCATAGCTAAATTTTAATAGTTCAGCATGTTGAAATGACATACTGTCAGTTTCAAACCACCATAGCTTCCTCATTCTCAAATCCAGGTGAAAAACAGGCCAATCGAAGAAACCACAGACTGTGACAATCCACACAGGATTAGTAATATGCACGCCGCAGACTGTTTGATTGGTCACAATATTTCACAGCTCATCTTCAACTGCAAAATTCGGGAAGATGGAATATGTTTATTCAATGCACCTCTGTTTAAAGGTATCATTTGTTTAACATGTATATTGTGAAATTTGCCATGGATGTTTGTTATGAGGCAACAAACATGTGTAAATGGTTTAGTATAAGTTTTAATGCATGTTTATGCATCCTATGATAATACTCTCTTACTGTGATTTTTCTGGAGTGGAAGGATGCCAGTAAACTTCAAAAACTCATCTGTTCATGCAAAGATTGGTATTAAATACCACTTTTATTTTCAGATATATTAAACCTACAAAATACACCTGTAAATGCATCTCTGTCTTCTCCTTTTGTCGAGTATAGTTATAACTTAGCCTGTATTTCATTCATATCATAAATCAGGAGCAAACTAGGCTTTCTGGTGGCTCACTTACTCCTAGTTAAAATAAACCCCTCTACACTTCAATTGAAAAGATTGTCATTTAAAAAGGATTCTACTCCATTTGGTTATCTATTTTTTAACAACTGAACTATGATTATTTAGCATTGTGCAGTTCAGAGTAATTATCAGCGTCAGGCACTCACATGAACTGCTTGAGCATCAGAGTAGAGCTTATTAATATTCACAACCCTTCCAAATATGGTCAAAACGAATCATATTATATTAAGGCCAATTCCTAGCATTGGAAATAGAACTGTAAAACCTTCTATATAGATATCAGAGAACAATTAAATATGTTGTATCAAAAGATTCTATGGCATCGTTAAAATATTATGGTTATGATACTACCAGTAAATTGTGACACCCCAAATCAATATTGATAAACAATTTCATTTGCTTTTCATGGAAAATGTATAAGTTGAAAAACAAAATTTTACTTAAACAATTACTCAAAATACCTGGTTGTGTTTGCTACTCAATTGCTAATCTGACTTGGCATGTTCTCTCACATTTATCAGTCTAAATTCATTGACCCGATCTTTTCCTTCAGGCCAACTCTCACCGGACCCCCAGCTTATCCAGTCTAAAACTCTCAGGAATCGTCCAATGACATCTGTAAGCTGACCGACAAACAGCAGGCCGAGTATCACAGTGCCTACCAAGAGTACATCTCCCACATGTCCCATCTGGAAGCGTCTGCTGCAGGACGAGAGAGTCAAACTCAAGCCCTGTCCAGCCAGCTCATCTCAACCAGCTCTGAGGACAAGATTAAAGAAGGAGACCAAGATGGCCGCAAACACTTTGGCAAAAAAGGCCCCAAACCTACAGACACCATGTCAGACTTCTCCTCCGCCCCGGATGGTGGTCTTCTAGATCCCATTACAGAGGAGGATGAAAAGTCCGAGCATGGGTCTGCCACTAAAAACCCACCCAGAACGCAAAACCAAAGGACAGGGCCCTTGTTATCACAGCATACCGAGTGACGAAGACGACTCTGGAGATGAGGAAACAGATGCAAACCCCGCTTCTAAAAGACGAACCCTGGGGTGCAGAACCAGATCTAGACCTCTTGTCGAAGGAGAAAGGCTTCGTCTCAGATATCATGCTGGACAAGAAGTCGTCTGACTCTGGAGTGAGGTCCAGGCAGGAGCTCATCTGATCACTCTCTACAGGATGAGGAGAAGGAGGAGGAGAAGTCAGAAGAAACAGGAAGCCCAACTGATTGAGCTGGTTCTTGAGAGTCCGGTTAAAAGCGGGTGTTTGCCAAACAGGTTGAGCAACCTTCAGATGAAGCTGTGGCCCGCATGTCCATCTGTTTCTGCACGCTCCAATCTGAAGGCAGCACCCCTGAAGAAAGCTGGCCTGCCCCGGCCGTGAGCAACCTCAACTGCTCGGCCAACAATACAGCTCTCAACAACAACATCAACAACAGTGGCCAGCAGGAGACCCTCGACTCAACCGACTGCCCCTCAATCATTATACGACCAGGATCAAGCACTGAAAACACCACACTGGAAAACCAGAACTTGCGTGGCGTCCAGAGGAAGAGGTCCATTGGTCCTGCCACCGATGCCACCGAGGAACGAGAGAGTGTCCTTTAAGCACAAGTGGTCTGAATGGATTACTTTTAGAGCTGTGGCGAAGAAAAGTTTGAGATTATACGTTGATTCTGAAATGTTCTAAATACATTGCTATTCTCTCTTGAATCAGTTCTGAGCTTAGTTTTTAAAAGCAGATGGTGCTCTAGGCTAGTTTTTAACCGCAAAATAAAGAGCACTTCTGTGTTCGGCTGAGTCATGTAAATTGGCTTTTATGGAACGAGAGTAATGTAGACAGTACACTATGATGCACATTCTTGTAATTCGCATAAACTTTTCCTTATTAAGGTGGCCACAAGAGCTTAACGTGCTGCAATTTAAAAAAAACACGTGTACAAAATTAAGAAAATTAAGAAAAGATCTTCGTCTATTTGACAGCACATGTCCTTACAACGCATATACAAAAAAAACGTGTTGTATTTTCCCACAACGCAAACAATTACGAAATCGTGCTGTATTTTCCCACAACGCAACCACATATATGAAATGCACTGTTTTCCAACAACGCAAACAATTTACGAAATCGCGCTGTATTTTCCCACAACCCAAACAATTTATGAATCGCGCTGTATTTTCCCACAACCCAAACAATTTATGAATCGCGCTGTTTTCCCACAACCCAAACAATTTATGAATCGCGCTGTATTTTCCACAACCAAACAATTTGAAATCGTGCTGTATTTTCCCACACCAAACAATTACAAATCGCGCTGTATTTCCACAACACAAACAATTTAGGAAATCGCGCTGCATTTCTCCAACACAAACACACAAACAATTAGGAATCGCGTGCATTTTTCCCAAACACAAACAATTTAAAATCGTGCTGTATTTTCCCACAACAACAATTTATGAAATCGCGCTGCATTTTCCCAACCAAAAAATTATCAAACGCGCTGTATTTCCAAACGCAAACAATTTACAAAATCGCGCTGTATTTTCCCACAACGCAAACAATTTAGGAAATCGCGCTGCATTTTCTCCAACACAAACAATTTATGAAATCGCGCTGCATTTTCTCCCAACAAAACAGTATATGAAATCGCGCTGCATTTTCCCACAACACAAACAATTTACAAAAATCGAGCTGTATTTTCCCACAACAACAATTTAGGAAATCGTGCTGCATTTTCTCCCAACGCAAACAATTTATGAATTCGCGCTGCATTTCCCACAACGCAAACAATTTATGAAATTGCGCTGCATTTTCTCACAACACAAACCATTTACGAAATCGAGCTTCATTTTCCACATTACAAACAATTTACGAAATCGAGCTACATTTTCCCACAACGCAAACAATTTACGAAACCGTGCTGCATTATCCCACAACACAAACCATTACGAAATCGAGCTTCATTTTCCCACATTACAAACAATTTACGAAATCGAGCTACATTTTCCCACAACGCAAACAATTTACAAAATCAAGCTGCATTTTCTCACAACACAACAAGAACAGAACACAACGGAAATGCTTTAAGGGGACCCAAAAACATGACGGACGCCACTGTGCTGTGACTATTGCTCAGTGACGTGTTGGTGATCTTTGAAAGGTACGTTTTTTGTTTGTTATTTTAATATCGAGATTCCCGTGTTTTTAGTATTATTAGCCTAAATAACTATAGCCTAAATAGCCAGGTCTGTCACGTTTTAGGGTCTCCTTGAAACATTTCTGTTGTGTTGTAAGAAAATGCAGTGCGTTTTTCATTAAATGTTTGTGTTGTGAGAAAATGTAGCATGTTTTATTAAATGTTTGCATTGTGAGAAAATGCAGCACGTTGTTTAAAAATGTGATTGCGTTGTGAGCACATGTGCTGTCAAACAGATGATTTTATTGTAATTGCAAGTGTTTTCTTAAACTGCAGCACGTTAAGCTCTCTCAGCCACCGTACCTTACATTATTATTATTATTATTTATTTTATTATAGAGCACCATCTACGGTTAAAAACTAAGCTCAGAATCAATATCTCAAATGATTTTTAGCCCCAGCTCTAAATAGTTTACTTCCAGGATTTTAATTTATCTGATAATTTACTCGTTTCCTTATCTTTCAAGATTTGACTATTTCCTACCGTCAGTCATTGAAAGCAAAACGTTTTTGAGGAAAACATTCTAAGATTTTTTTTTCCCCATACACAAATAAATAACGTTCGCTGTTTGTTCAAACAACTTATTTAAAATAAATCAAAACAACTCAATTCTTAAATATTTTTTAGGGATAACTTAATTGTTTTATGTTCAATCCACTTAAATTTGTAAAAACTAATATGTTAACGTAATATCTTCATGACACAAATTGACTGTGTGCAATCCAGCATTTGTGACTTCTGATGCTCAGATTTGAACCTCCATATTCAGTTTTCAATACAGCTCCAAAGAGCTCTAAATGATCCAGGATAAGGAATAAGGCACTTACTCATAACACAGTCAGAATTAACAAATGTTTTAACCAGAGCTAGTGCAAAACAAGCATTTGTGGTTTAAAAAGTATGACCAATCATTTCACTAATAAAGACCCTTATTCCTACTCTGGGATCATTTATCCATTGTGAAATGTTTTCCTCAAAAAGTATCGGTTCAAAAAATGAGAGCAAATGATCAGGAAATTCATATTCTGGAAGTGAACTAATTTAAACTTGAGGATACGCAACCTTCCTACAGTTCACCTCCAAACATGATCAAGTGCTCCTGAAGATCTGACACTGTGTCTACACTAGACATACCTGTTGTTATATTGTTGCAACAGTTACAGGTTAAGGTTAGGCAGGTTTGCTCCCTGAGAAACCCTCTCCTGCAGATTTTTGATCCGGCCTCACCTGCCTATAGCTTTCTACAATGATTTTGCTGCTTGTTCAGAGTTGAAACAACACAATTCCTAATGTTTTCAGGGGCCAACCTAATTGGTTTATGTCAATCTACTTAAATTTGTAACAGTGGTTAAGTTAACTTAATTTATTTGTTTTCAGACAACACGAAGGAATTGTGTTGTGTGGAACTCAATGGAGTGGCCCTCAGAACTTGATTAGCCTGTTCTGGTGTGTTTGATTAGGATTAGAGCAAAACTCTGCAGGACTCCGGCTCTCTGGGACCAAACCCTCCTCCTGAAATAGAGGTCGTAACACAGGTCAAACCAATCATATGTCCTTTAATCAGTAAATAGAATGAGACTATTTATGAAGATTTGTTTGTCGCTCACTTCTGCCACTTCTAGAGAGGACAGAATCACTGTTTACTGTTTTTTCTTTAATAATGTCCTTCGTCTGCACTCTTGTCAAATGTAGACACTGTTGTTCAGCTGATTCAGGTGTATTTGATCAGGGTTGAGCTGAACTTTGCAAGATCTCCAGGAACAGAACTGAACACACCTGCTTTTTTACTTCTGAAGGGTAAATTACTGGAAAGGTTTGTAATCACTCCGAAACATGAAGTAAACTGGAAGCAGAGTTACTTCTCATTTTTTTCTCTGTGTTGAATTTTCTGTGGTTAGATTCTTTACGTGGAACCTGAAAATTAGCCTTCACTGCAAAATCGCTCTTAATCTGTGTTCATGCTTAGTTTTGCATAAGAAATATTGGGACATCCATAAAACAAGAAACCGACACGTGTTAGCTATGGAGAAGTCGAATATAATTTCTATGATTTAAAATGTTTAGTACTGGGTTGCGGCTGGAAGGGCATCCGCTGCGTAAAACATATACCTGAATAGTTGGCGGTTCATTCCGCTGTGGCGACCCCTGATAAAAAATGGACTAAGCTGAAGGAAAATGAATGAATGATTTAGAACATTCATGATCATAGAAAATTAACAAATGCTTTTACAACATTTATTCATTTAGGTTATTGTATTTTTTCTCTATGTACATTTTACCATTCGAAGAATTGTATATTCATGTATTACGAATGGACATTAATTGGCGGTATAGTGTAATAGCGTACTTGTTCCGTAATATTAACCTAGAACAATAGCTTTTCATTCAGTATAGGTTTATTATTGAACTGCTTTTTTTTCATTCTTGTTATTTTTGTTCATGAATTTATCTTGATGTTTGGATATTTTAAACTGTAAAACCAGGTCAAAATACAGATGAAGAAGAAGCAGTGTAAAAGTGTGAGAAACATGATTATTGTTGCTGTAGTGTTGCTTTAAAAAGCAATAAATGGAGGCTGTGAAGCTGTTGGTAGTTTCTGACTTGTTTAGTGCAAATCCTGTTATTTCATGCTCCGTTGCTAACATTAGAGGTCTAGCATAGGCCGGTCCGCTAACTTCAAACCCATCAAGTAGAGTGAGGATTTAACCACACATACGTAGTGCTGTGATCGCCGTTATTGATTGGTGATTTAACACCCGGTTCACCTTCAGGTCATCCCTGTGTTTGTGTTCTGTAGTTTGTAGTGCTGTAGATGAGTGATCAGTGTTATAAGAGATAGAGAGGTTTCTTGATAGTGTGATTTGTGTGTATGGCAAATTCCCTCAGTGTTTTGTCTGTTTTTCTCAAATCAATAAAACAAAGTTTACAGCCCTTTTGAATACGAGTTTGATTAAATGTTGCATGAAATATTTCAATATGAAATTCAGCCATTTTATTCATATTTTACTTTTTTTTATTGCAAATGTTTGCACACTGAAAAAAAATCTTGGTTGCCTTAAACTTTTAAGCTGAATCAAATTAGCCATGAGTCTATTGAACTTATATTGTTAAACTGACTTAGAGCTAACTTATAAAATTAAGTTAGAACATATTAAACTTAGGTACAATAACTTAAAACATACTGTCAGGACTAATTGATCATAAACAGTGTAGTTTTATTTGTATTTGAATAGTGTATGCTGATAAACTGGACACTAAATTATCTTAAATTAAACAATTCAATTCACACATAATTATGTACATTTCTATAAATACATATACAGTTGAAGTCAGAATTATTAGCCCCCCTTTGATTTTTTTTTTTTAAATATTTCCCAATTATCAGTACATATACACCTTATACATGACCAGAGAGCATGGAGATTTTCACAGTATGTTTGATAATATTTTATCTTCTGGAGAAAGTCTTATTTCGGCTAGAATAAAAGTAGTTTTAGATTTTTAAAAAATATATTTTAAGGTCAAAATTATAAGTCCCTTTAAGCTGTATAGAAGTGTCTTGAAAAATATCTAGTAAAAAAAAAAATCTCCCCGTTAAACAGAAATTGAGAGAGAAAAAAATAAATAAATGGGGCCTAATAATTCTGACTTCAACTGTACACTTACTTTAAATGAGTGCATTAAATGTTTAGTTTTTTTTAAAGGTGAGGTTTGGCTACCAGCAGGTGGCGCACTATTCATATCAACAACACTACTAGTGCTTGAAGCTGCATGTCAGACACAACCTTTAATTTTAGATATGCACACTTTGCATTGATATATGGAATATAAAAATTCTCACACAGCATTATAGTTTTGCGTCTGTTGTTAAATAGTTTCCCAAAATCATACAAAATGACGCCCTTTACATAGCTGCATTACTCTCAACACAATAAAATGGAAACTCCATAACAAATCCTGGGTGCCTTAAATTAAGCTGAATAAAAATAACCTTACGAGTCCATTGAACTTATATCATGTTAAAATGACTTAAAACAGCTTGTGTAACTTATAAAATTAAAGTTAGAACATGATTAATTTAGAATAATAATTACAAGGAGCTAAAAACATATGCTGTCAGGACTAATGGATCAGAATTTTTAGTGTAATTTGTCTGATGCACTAAAACTGAGCTTCCATCGGCTTTATTCACATTCTATCAGTTTTAGAGCTTTCTAGACTGTAAGAACTGATTAGTATGAAATCAATCTGCTAGTTCTGAGAGTTATTTCACACCATAATAAACCTACAAAGAATTATTTATTTTACCAACAGAATTCCACAAATTCTCAAGCTTTCATTTTAACTGCCGCTTCATGCATAGCAGATTATACGAATGAGAGAACTTGTGGATACACTCATGATTAATGTTTGACTTGAAGGTGTTTCAGCAGAATAAGATTAAACCGCAATCGAATCTTTCAGGCTTTGTGAGTTTTGTATAGCTATACATGTATATAGTAGAAATAAGCACCTTCTGACCCATTAGAAAGTGGAATGAATGCTTTTCACAAATCAATACAGTAATGTGAAAGATTCAATGGAACATTCCTTGGGTGAATGTGCACGTGTGAAGGGTCAGCGACATGCTTTTGAGTCCTGGATATAAAAGGCAATGTCACTATCCGGCACATATATCGACATTTAAAGTAATCAAGCATCAAATAAAGCATTTGATTTATTTTGTATAAAAAAAAAAAAGGTACGATTTACAATATTACTTTTATAAAAAGTCTCAGCATACAGCATAACACTTTGCAGATACCGACAGTCCAATTTCTGCAACTATACAAGATAAAACTCTGAGAGAGAGAGAGTTCACAAGGTTTCATCACGTCATTTTTCAAAAGTCCAGTCCTTCATGTGCCAAAAGAATTGACAGGAAAAAAAAAAAAAAAAAACAGACTTAAATCTTTGTACAATAACTAACCACATCTTCTCATATTCACACGCCGCTCTTCACGAGAGAGAGAGAGAGAAAAAAAAGGTAAGACTTCTTCTCAATGCAGAGAAAAGGTTCCTTGTGATCATTTACAGGTTTCCCTCCTATTTTCAGGGAATATAGTGCTTCTTCCTCTTGAAGAATGTCTTTTTAGAAGATAAATAATCAATGTCCGAACTCATAACACATCACATGGATTGTCCTTTGAGAAGGAAAAAAAGAAAGTCTCTTGATTCAATTACAGGAAAGAAAAGAAAAAAAAAAAAAAACTCCAGACTGAGAACAGAAATCAGAGGAAAAGCCAGTTCCCAGGTCCTGTGTGTTCTTGTGTCTTAACCAAACACCTGCAAAAGATTGAGAAAGAGGCGCATTTAGAGAATGCAAACAGGGCAGAGATCCGGACAGCCTGGCGCCAGAGAGGAAGCCGCAGTTTGAACATTTAACCAAACACTCAGAGACTGAGCGAAAAAACCCTGGGCTCCAGATGTACACCAGTACACAACTTCTGCCTTCACTTTTGCAGTCAACACACTTTCTACAACTTCACACACATTGTGCTCCTCAACTAAACACTCTGCTTCAAATACTTGTCCTTTAATAGAAAACAAATAATAAAAACATTGTATTTTCAAGAAAATTTACCTGATTAACGGTAAAGTGTCCTGCTGTCCTCTGTGATCAAGTCTGATGGAAACTCAGGTGTCTAGAAAGACAAAAAAAGCCTTGTTATTAGAAGTCAATAAGCATGCAACACATCAATGTGCATTATTGACATTTTCACATTTGCATAGATAGATAGATAGATAGATAGATAGATAGATAGATAGATCTATGGAGTAGGCGGTGATTCACCTGTAGTGAGAGGATGCTGATGTCTGTGTTGAGTGTTGTCAGGGGTGTTCTGGATGTCCCCTGCCCCGCTCGCGGGTGATGCAGGCTGGTTATCGCCGAATTGGAGTCCAGCGCGATCTGCAGATCCAGGATATAGTCGATGACATGCTGGAGGATTTCCATTTTGCTCACGTTTTTGTTCTGCGGGATGCTCGGCACCAGTTCCTTCAGTTTGGAGTAGCAGTCGTTCATGTTGTAGAGCAGGCTGAGAGGATCGTCCACGGGGGTCTTGCTCCGCGAGATTCCCAGACTGTGCTCCGTCGTCGATACACTCGCGCTACTTTTCCGGAAGGACCTCACTGGGCTTATAGCCTTCATGTTGACAGCAGGATTTTGTTGAAAAGACTCGCCTTTTGTGTTCGAGATTCCCTGTTTGCGCTGGGCTGTTGAAGCAAACGCAGTGGATTAGCGAGCTGTCATCGCTGTATGTATAATCAGCTGGGTGGGTTGTTCACGCGCTGGTTTGCGACGTGCTGATTGGTGGAGAGGGCCGCGTCAATCATCGCCTTCGCGCTACGCTATTGGCTGATGGGCCGAGCCATAAAGAGCCGCCCATTTCTTCCGCGTTCTTAACCAGTGAAAGCGCGTGTTAGGGTGGCGCTGACTGCCTTCAGCTTCCACGGATAATTTCTCAAATCAGTGTACCTTTCCGATCAAGAGAATTAGTGACTTGCAAGTATAAGGTTGTTTTCACGCATTTGTTTGTAGTGTAATTGTCGTAACGTATCAAAACAAGCTTTAGGATAATTTATATTGAATTTCCAGAACATTCAACACACAATATGCTACATACCAAGTATGTAAAATGAAAACAGATTGTTGCATTTATGTATTAACAGAATTATGCAGTTATGATTCATATAATCTGCGGTGAACATTAAATTAACCGAACCTAATGTATTCGACATGTTTCAGTTCTACTAGTCTAGTATTTCCTCTTGTAAACAATCTGTTAAAGATTTCAACTTTACCTTCAGGTCAGTGGCATTATTCTGGCAAAGTGCCACGATTTCAGATAAAGATGCCCAGCGGTTTTTTACACCAAGTCACTTGACCTTTTATTTTTAAAATATTCTATATTTATTATTTAGGACACAAAGCCTTTAAAATTAAGATGAGTGGTGTCTTTTTTGCGTTAACTGTGCATATCAAAATGATGCACCAGCAGTTGAAGTTTGTGCTGTCTGTCGTTGATAGCGTGCCCTTAATGTTTATGTTTGTTACACACATCATGACTATGGGGGAACATGAGAGCAGTCTTTATGGCCTGTGATGAGGATCGTTTTGAGATGTAATAGTGATGACGAGTTCCCCCTGCTCTCTAGTGCAGGAATGCGTGCAGCATGTTGATAGTCATGGATTCATCTGACCGAGAAAAACAATTCTGTCTTAAAACTGTACAACTGCTGCTAAAGTGAAAATGCATTCTTCTAAGACTGTGAAGAATATTTCACCCTGCTGCAGATTTTATTTCAATTTTTAGAAACCCACTGTCAGTTCAGAAAGCGATGGTGGTGGCAAAAAAACGCTCTTTGTTTACACATGCTAAGTAACAATGGAGACGGAGAGATTTCCTGGTTGCTTGTGCATATCCGACTAAACAGATGTTTGCGGAGATGCGTCGGAATGCAGTCGTGTTGATGTGTCGGAATGCACCTCATTATCACTCCTCAGAAAACGACTTCTAAGACAAAGCATTGTGGACGCTTTTACATTTTTTTATTTCAAGAAAACCTCTGCAACAACAACAAAAAATCAATTACGCGCGCGCGAGAGACTTACAAACACGACGCATAAGAAATAGCATCGTGAACTCGCCCGCATCTGCCGCAACTGGCTTTTTCCATTTTCTCCCTCGTCCTTTTTGTTCTCACAGCTGTGTACATTTCGCATGACACCCTGACTGATCCCTGACAGGTGATGAATTGGCACCAAGCAAAGCAGCACTACAGAGCAGCGCCGCGAGCTCACGCTCTCGCAGACTCTCTGGCGCCAGCCCCGTGACGTCACCCATTGACAGCGGCCCTCCAGCCAGTCCTCGCGGCGCCGTCCAGGCGGCTGCTATGGAGACGGGGCCAGTTAGTTAGCGCCGGTCCTCAGCTGATCAATGGGGCCGAGCGTGGAGAGATCGGAGTTCAGCTCGTCACCTCAGCTCTCCTGCGCTCCGAGGCCCGCACACCTGCATCCATTTGCATTTCTTTGCTTACGTTTACTTGGAGGACTCCTCGCCCTTTCGAAACAATCTAGACTTTGAAACGTAGCTAATGCAAACCTGAAGTTACCTCAACTTTATCTCAATGCGCCGAGGTAGAACGTATTCCAGTTAGTCATGCATTAAACATGGATAAAGAAGGAGCGTCTTCGTTTAAATGGGTCATTCGGTGAAAGCTCGAGCGAAACGACAGGAAATGCGAATTGTGGTGGCATTTGAAAGTCAAAAAAGGCTGTGGGATCTCACAAGTACTGTGAATAAACAGTTTACAAATACAAGTCAGTATTTATTTAGACGTTTTGTTGCATTAATTTGAAGTTTGCACGGTGAAGTAGGCCTAGCTTAAACATAAACAGTAGCCGCTCCACTATGACCTAATATCGATTATAGATTGACAATTTACCTGATAATAGAAACTATGGTCAGTCGGTTCAAGTAAAAAAAGTTAATAGTCTTCGTTAAAAGGCCTAAGTTAAAAGCTTGGTTCTCGAAACGAATCGATACCATGCGCCTTGAAAATGACTAATGACAAGCTTGTTTACACTGTCAACGCGGATTAATAAGCAAAAGCTCGCACTTCTGATGTAGCCTACAAGCTACTGCAGAACACGATTTTATATCCATAAATCGGTTTAGAGACACGTTTACGTTTTTGTCTCCTGTCAAAAAGCCTAACAATGATAATGGCAAGAAAACAATCTAAAGTTGGCAGAAAGTTGACAAGTTCTCCACGGGATGGAGTCGAGATGTCTGCACCTCCTCCTCTGCTGTTCCAGCTCACTGCAGCTGCACAATTCCCTCCCGTCTCCGGCTCTTCAGAGACCAGATACCCCCCAAAAATCACATCTTACCCACATATTTACGATAGAGATGACACTGTTGAAAACATCGACGTATAACTTAATTAGACGGATCTACTAGCCAGGTTAAAACATTCTAAAGTCGTGCGTGTCATGACGATATTCTTTTCAAACGGCTTTGAATTCCAAACAGTTCAACGTGACGCAACCTTTTCTTTGAAATCCGCGTTCCGAAAGTCGAATCGAACTTCCTTTGATGACTTTATCAAACGTCGACGTATAACGTAAATGCACCCATACCCATATATGTTATCTACATGTGAAGTAACAACACATTTAGTTCCCCGGAATATCTCAAAGTCATGCGCGGTACGACGATATTCTGCGCGAACGACTGAATTTTAAACGTTCTAAATATCAAACGCGTCGCTTTCATTAAAATCCGCGATAGGAAAACTCTCTCATCAACTTTCCGATAAGCTTGGGACAAACCAAAATATTTCTGCGCGAGTCACCTAAAACGTGTATTTAAATAGGCTTTAGATGTCCGGACCCTTGTAATGGTTTCGTCGTTCGCTCGGCTGTGGTTTCAGCTCCCGGCAGTCGCTTTGAGGGCTCCCACGCGCCTGTCGCGTGCAGCAGTACACGCGTGAAAGTGTGGCTCGCGACTCTTGTAGCAACATCGACCCCCATGGGCGTGGCGTTGATGTTTGGCTTAAGCTATTGTTCGCCTCCCAAAAAGGGTCCTGAGAAATGTTGCAGTTCAGAACTCGTGTGTCTTTCTTGCTTGCGTAATGTAGTGCAGCTGTTTGCATTTACACAACAGAGCATTGAAACACTCCTTATGGCTGTCAAATAATCTGTCAAATAATAGAAATGATACTGAAAGGTTTGTAGCCTAATTCAATCTGTGAGAAATTTTGGAAGGCCTGTATGATGTTTTGTTTATCCGTTGTTTTATTTTATTTATATTTTTAGGTTTTAACAAACAATTAAAGCTAAAAATTCAAGTAGCATGTATTTTTTGTTATAGCTATTTGGTAATATGACAAAGACATGCTATCACGTAAATTCAGCCAACAATTTTAATAAAAATGTTAATCTGTGTTATGTTTAATCAAGAAATAGTAAAGATTATTTCATTTTTTAAAGTTATAATGTATGTGTTTGTCTGCTTATTTATATGCAGTTGAAGTCATAATTATTAGCCTCCCTTTGAATTTTTTTTCTTTTTGAAATATTTCCCAAATATGTTTAACAGAGCAAGGACATTTTCACAGTATGTCTGATAATATTTTTTCTTCTGGAGAAAGTCTTATTTGTTTTATTTCGGCTAGAATAAAAGCAGTTTTAATTTTTTTAATAAACATTTTAAGATCAAAATTATAAGTCTCTTTAAGCTACGTTTTTTTTCCCGATAGTCTATACAGATCAAACCATCGTTATACAATAACTTGCCTAATTACCCTAACCTGCCTAGTCACCTAATTAACCTAGTTTAACCTAGTTTTAGCCTTTAAATGTCACTTTAAGCTGTATAGAAGTGTCTTGAAAAATATCTAGTCAAATATTATTTACTGTCATCATGGCAAAGATAAATAAATCAGTTATTAGAAATGAGTTATTAAAAGTATTACGTTTAGAAATGTGTTGAAAAAAAATCTTTCTCCATTAAACAGAAATTGGGGAAAAAATAAACGTGGGCTAATAATTCAGGGGGGCTAATAATTCTGACTTCAACTGATATGACACATCATCAGTAAATAAAATAAATCATAAAGCAAATTAGCATTCTACTCAAATCCCTTCAGAAAAAAACATGGTTAATGTGGTTTTATTTTATTTAAAACGTTAACTTTAACGTGTGGATAGCTTAATTAAAAAACAAATACAAAAACATAATAACATAAATAAATGACTGAATTATGCAAAATTTCACATTAACATCATTTACATCATGCAGTCCATCCTGACTGTACAAAAATTCCATCCACTGAATGGCCAGAGGATTTCTTTTAGTGATAAAGCAAACCAAAGATGATGGGTGACAATATTAAGTAGCATAATGACAACTATAGTGACAAGAGTCAAATTGTCTTAACATTTAAAGAAGCAGTAAATGTTCACATCTCAGCGTCTGGTAATACAATGCATGAACAAACAAATACATCCATCTTACATCCTTTGAAATGTACATTTAAAAGTTAACGTACTTATTCAATTCCATGCGTCTGTGATATATAAATGTCTGAGGTAACTGTAGATTTATAGAGAACAGAACCGAGATTGATGAGTCCTATAGTAGAAGTAAGAGAAAACCAGCAGTGTGCATTATTGAGGAAGAGAAATCCTGAAAGACTCCTTTCTCAGTCCAAACGCCTTAGTATTCAACGTTACAAGGGAATTGAGAGTATTTGGGAGATCTGAAACTGCCTGAGACTATCTGATACCATATGGACACGCAACGTTCTGGTTTTTGTGGTAGCCATGTGCCACTCAAACAGCTCTGGTTTGATTCTCTTTCTCTGCTGCGCTGATAGCAAAGACTAGTTTTTCACATGAGCCACTTCCCTACTGGCTTCTGCTCTCAGTCACTGGACTCTTACTCAATCTCATCTCTTTATATAGCTCACAAGGAAGAGAGACTCATTGGGGAATTAGTTTCTCTCACTATTATTAAATAGTTGGAGAGCAGTCAGACAAGTGAGGAGTCTGGGGCTTGTGCTCTCACGGTCCGATCGTTATTTCTGGACTTGTTTTTTTAAACTTTTACGTTGTGTTAAACCAATAAGATTCCCTTCATGTTCTACATTGAACGATTTCAGCAGGCTTTCTAAATCAAAGCCATTTATCTGTACTAAATATTTAATAATATGTCAGTTGCCTCTTGAAAGCGGTGATTAAGATGGAGAATTAACACCCTGATCTTGTTTAGGCAACAAGAACCCACCGTTTAGTTGGATTGTAGATTACTGTGACTGATTGGAGTAAGATAATGGAAATAAAGTGCAGGTTTCAAACAGAAATGTCAGGGCTGTGCTTTGTGGGGAACAAACAGAGCATTAATCAATAAGCTTTGACAATCATTGGGCTTTTAGTGATCCACTGTTATGGCGCCATTCGTTTTTTCAGAGAAAGCTTATAGTGTAAAGGTTATTAAAACAAAGTCTTTTTGACACACAGTAATACTATGAGCCCTAGTGTGTTTGTAAGAGGTTATTTTGTGAATATTGGATGTCTTGTCATTGGCTGCGGAGGTTTTTTGTAGTGAGGGCTCATGCGGTTCTGTTCTCCCTGCAGTGTTGTGGTAGCAGCACGACTCTGCATGCACCAGCGCTGAAGAAAGATATCATGGCGGTGTGCCAATATTTCATGTGGGCCGAGGATTACATTCAACAGGTATTGAACCGCTGCACTTTTAGTAAAATCAGCACTTCTCTGATTTAAAGTGGATTTTTATTCAGGGATTATGTTAAAATGCAGAACTTTTTGAGGATTTATTGGCTCTCATGAATGAATCATGAAACGAATGGGGCTATATTTAATTCAATAATGCAAAAAACAAAAATTATTTTATTTATTATTTTTTACTTTATCGTTTTTATGGGAGCTAGTTAGATTTATGTTGTTGTTATAGTCAGTTTTTGATATGTTAATCATGTTTTTTTTAACTATATTTAACTATATTAACTATATATCCATTTCCCCAACAATTTAACCTCTTACAGATGATAAAAAAATTATAATATATCAATTTTCAAATAAGAAAATAATAAAAAATAAATAAATAAAAAAGTATTATCATTATAAATACTTTTTTAGGGATGGATTTGTACATCAAGTTACATTGTGCTACATTGTATTTACCTCAGATTACATTGATGATAGGTTAATTAACCTCTAAATGTACATATCTGAATATGTTGTAATACTTTTCCACCTCTTCAGAAACATATCAGTCTTCATTTGTAGACATGCAGTCCTTTTTTTCAATTACATAGACCTGTTTATGTCTCTGAATCCATTGAGCCACTGAGCTCAAGCATAGATTTTTTAAACCAAGTGATTAAAGAGTAAATGTTTTAACGTCAAAACTTGTAGGAGCACAGATCAAGTGAATTTGAAAGTGTAAATAGGTAGAAAACACCCAATGAAATTACAAGCTATGTGCAACACACACACACACACACACGCACACACACACGCACACACACACACACACACACACACAAAGAAGAGTCTGAGAATATCCATAAATTTTACAGAAAATGCACTGGTACTTATCTGCCTAGACATTATCCATTTATTTATATATTTGTTTATTTTTTGTCATAGTTTATTTGCAGTCTTATCATCAAAAATATATAATTTCAGTTAAATACATGCAAATTGTAAGATTTTATGCATCTTGTTGATGTTTTTATTTAGTGTTTTATGCAATATATCAATATGCGCATAACAATATATGTTGGAAACAAAGCTGACTGAGGATTCCACACTACCAAACTCAATCCAAAGTCATCCCAAGACAACAAACTCACACACAAGGACAAAGAAAGTTTACAACTACACAATGAAATCTGTACCGAAATCTCAGATGTTGCTCTGACTTTCAAAATGTACTGTAGCATTGCCTTAACTACTGCAAATGAGACAAAAAATCTGAGCAAAATTCATGTACTGTATTCCAGTCTCAGTTATCACATGATTTTTGAACACTTGGGATATGCTTATAGGAGTCATAAACCTTTTATTTGTTGTAGCTTTGTGCATATAGGTCACTACAATGTTCTAAATGTACGTTTTTGTGTTCCAGACAACAAAGTCCAAAGGCATTGGAGGGTGAGTAAACACTTTAATAGTTTTATTTTCATGGTAAACCTTTCTTTTTTACACTAAGACAACAAAATAGAGTCACCAGATATCCTGCACTCAAAAAAAAAATTTTTTTTTTTGGTTGGGCAAACCTAATTGTTTTATGTTTCAATCCACTTAATTTAGTAAAAACCCAATAAGTGAACTTAGTTTCTTCATGTTGTCCCAACCAAACATTGATTGAGTGGAACCAGCATTTTTTATAGTGTACTTTTACCGGTTACAGTCCTATATTTCAGCTATTATTGTTTCGTTTTTTAATTTATTGTGTAATAAATCATATTCTATCCTGTATTCACCTTTCATCTATCTATCTATCTATCTATCTATCTATCTATCTATCTATCTATCTATCTATCTATCTATCTATCTATCTATCTATCTATCTATCTATCTATCTATCTATCTATCTATCTATCTATCTATCTATCTATCTATCTATCTATCTATCTATCTATCTATCTATCTATCTATCTATCTATCTATATCTATCGAAGTGAAAGTGAAATACATGCAATATATGTCCACCCCATGTCCCATTCCGAGAAATCAGGTCACCTACAATAAAATTGTTCTCCTAATCTCACAAAGAAAAGGTTCCCTCAGTTTACTGCCCCGATTAAACCTATAGCCCTTAATTCATATCGATTTACTCTTCGCATCTTCAACCAGATGTCCTGCTTGTACCAGGAACAGTCCTGTATTTCAGCTATTTTGTTTAATTTCTTCATTTATTCTATTATAAAACATATTTTGTATTTCTTTTTTTCCTATAAATTTGAAATTGCCGAGCGCTAGTACACTGTTAACGATTTTTATAAATTACACAGCAATTACCTGTAACATGAACTGTATTTTACTGTAAGGCTGTTATACAGTATGTTACTGTATTTTAAAGTTGCATTATTTTTATAGTAAAGATATAAAATACTGTAAATACATATACGGCAAAGTGAGTGGTGCTGTAAATGTAAATACAGTTTTTTGCTGTAATTGATTACAGCAGGTTACTTGTGAACTGCTGCCAGCAAGTTTCTGTAGATTCTACAGGAAATTGTTACAGTGTGGTAGTCTTCTGTAACAAGGAAATAGCCTAATCAGTGGTGGCCAATCATAACACTTATGTTTTGAAAAACAGTATTGCTATCCAATCACATTTTCATATCAATCAAGTTACAGTTAGTGGAGGCGGGACCTGTGTCACATGCCATCAGTGTCAATGATAGAGAATGCACAGATTCAAACTGCACATGAAAGTGATTTACTATAGTTATAACAGATTAGAAGGAATATTTGAAGAAACAGATCAACCTTTCTGAATTTAGCTGCTGAATGATATCAATAAAACATCTTGAGGTTCCAAACAAGGAATGTTTTCAGGCACCATATTACAGATAACTTTCAATCTTTCTGTCTATCTGTCTATATCTCTATAAGTGAAAGTGAAATACGTGCAATATATGTCCACCCCATGTCCCATTCTGAGAAATCGGGTCACCTACAATAAATTGTTCTCCTAATCTCGCAAAGAAAGGCCCGCCTCAGTACTGCCTGATTAAATCTAGCCCTTAATTCATATCGATTTAACTCTCCGCATCTTCAACCCACCCTCGCCATATTTGTGACAAATAACATATGGGTTCAGAGGCGGCACGAGTGCTGGCTAATGTCATGCTGTATTGATTCCTGCTTTATCGAGGGAATAGACTGGCCTGCGCGCTCCCTGATAGAGGTGCTGTTCTTCATCATTGGCTCTACACCTTCCCCACCCCACGTCCTCATCAATTATTCATGATATGCTAATGAGCTCTAAGGAATTTCAAGGGCCTCTTTAATAGCTGTTCGGTGTCCAGCGGTAGCGTGTTGGCCAGATCGTGCCACAAAGACAAGCTGACAGTGATGGTCTTGGCAGAGTCTGCGCCTGTATGGGGCCCCTGTCCTGAGGGCCCCACGTCTGAAGAGCTGATCCGCTGACCTGTGAGTGTGTGAAAGGGGATCTGAGAAAGGGATGTAGGCTGTGACACATGTGCTGTTCCCTGCCACTCCATGTCAGTGATACTCTCAGATCCCTGTGGCAGTTTCCACCAGTGCGCCTGTTCAGGAACTCTGGTGTTTCGCTTGAATGACCACTTTGGTTAGGTTTTCAGACCATGAGCGATGTGTTGTTGCAGAAATCAGAAACTGAACGTGTCATTTTGATGGCCCCTTTTAGACGCTTGGTGACATTTCTTAATACTTGCTTATAGCATAACATTATTATAATATTGGCCATTTATTAGTATTGAATATGCCTTGGCGCTGACAACTGCATAAATAGTCAAGTTAAAGATATGTGAAAGACACTCTTCAAATTTTATTTTTGAGACCAGGCATGACCAAACTGTTTATACTAAATGCCGAATTGGTTACGGGTTGGCTCATTGTATTTATTGAAGAATGATGCACCAGTAACATGTGACCACTGTCAAGCTTCCCTCACCATAAAACATATTTTATTAGATTCTTAAATTTTAAAGATTATTAGACAAGATTTCTATACTGAGATCATTAAAAATAAAAGTTATTTATTATATATTGAACTCAAAAAATAAAAATCTAATATTTTTAATGTAAAATTATTTTATTTATTCATTATATATTGTATCATATCATGTTTTATTGTATCATATCATATATCATATCATATCATATATATCATATCATATATCATGTATCGTATCATATATCATATCATATATCGTATTGTATCACTTCAGCTCTTATTGCATTTTGAAGTGGTTATTATTATGTAATAGCTGTTAGCTATATTAAACCTGCCATGGAATAGCCATAAGTTGCTGATGTGGCAATAAATGAGCAAACAAGCAAATACTACGAGGCAGTCGATTGCTTGATTCTGATTGACTGATGAACATTCTAAAGTGTGGAGTTATTATCAGATAAATACGCAGGTAGTTTCAGGCACATCTTGACCTGCATTACAGCTTCAGTTTTTTTTCGCAACCTACAACAGTCCAAAATCAATCAAAACAAAACAATGAGATGCGAAGAGATATGTGAATTGCTGCCCAAACTAAAGTATGACCAGATATTCTGTTGATCCTGGACAACTTTGAAGCTGTTAGCTAGCAGTCACCAGAGTAGTGATGGATGAAGTACACAAATCAAACACTTGAGTAAAAGTATGGATACTCTAAAAAAGACCCCAAGTATAAATATAAAAGCCTCCATGTTTCCTTTTTTATGTTTTTTTTACAGCAAGCTGTAACAGGCAACTCAAACAACTCAAAGTTGTGACTTAATTACGATTCATTCTTTCATTAATTTTCTTTTAGGCTTAGTCCCTTTATTAATCTGGGGTTACCTCAGTGGAATGCTTAATTATGATTTCATTTATATTAATGAATCATAAAATTCTGCATCAGAAACTCAATTCTGCATTTTGAGAAAAGATCTTCATGTTTTACTGACTTTAAATCAGTTTGTAATTCAGTAATCCTTTAGTGTAGACTTGCTCTGACTGGATCATATGAATCAGTGAATTGAAAACTAGAGACTTGCTCTGACCTGATCATTTGTATCAGTGAGTCGTTAACTTGAAACTCGCTCCAAGTGGATTATTTAAATCAGTGAGTTGTTAACTTAAAACTCGCATCAAGTGAATAATTTGAATCCATATTCCATTGACTGTAGGCTCACTCTGAATGGATCATTTGAATCAGTGAGTCGTTACCTGCAAACTCACTCCTAATGTATCATTTAATTCAGTATTTCATTAACTGTAGACTCACTCTGAATGGATTGTTAAATCAGTAAATCGTTAACTAAAAACTTGCTCTAAGCAGATCATTTGAATCAGTAAGTCATTAATTGCAGACTCACTCTGAATGGCTCATTTGAATCAGTGAGTCGTTATCTGCTGACTCACTCTGACTGGATCATTTGAATCAGTATTTTTGACTGTAGGCTCACTCTGAATGAATTTGGAATCAGTGAGTCTTTAACTGCGAACTCATTCAAGTGGATCAATTGAATCAATATGTCATTAACTGTAGCCTCACTCTGAATGGATCGTTGAATCAGTAAGTCGTTAAACTGAAACTCACTCCAAGTGGATCATTTGAATCCATATTTCATTGACTGTAGGCTCACTCTGAATTGATCGTTTGAATCAGTAAGTCGTTAACTGGAAACTCACTCCAAGTGGATCATTTGAATCCATATTTCATTGACTGTAGGCTCACTCTGAATGGATCGTTGATCACTGAGTCGTTACCTGGAAACTCACTCCAATCATTTGAATCAGTGAGTCGTTACCTGGAAACTCACTCCAATCATTGAATCAGTGAGTCGTTAACTGAAAGCTTGTTTGTGTGGAAAACATGTTCTAAGCAGATAATTTGAATCAGTAAGTCATTGACTTGAGGTCACTCTTAATAGATCATGTTAATCAGCAAGTGGTTCGCTTTTAGAACAGATGTAATTGGACCTGTGCAGTTCACAAATTTTATATTCAGTGCATGTTGTGAACAGATTTAACAGGTAAACTGACAAGAATCAGCTCATTCACAATTTAGACACTGTTATCTGAGCGGTGACTATTCAAATAACTTTTTACTACACTACATTTCCAAGTTCTGTTAAAAAATTACAAACATTTCTTTAATCTAAAATAATGTAAAAAAAAAACTGACCAGGAATGATCCAATCTAAAGGTGAATAAATACCTATTGCTTTTCATTCTTGTAAATACACTATATAATATCTCCTAATACACACGTTTTTCTGTTCATCTCGGAGCATCACATATCACACAGTACAATTCACCAGCATCTTCCTACACACCATACATAGATTCAATGCCCTGCAAGCTCATTTTTTCTCCCCCCAGTGATGCTCCGGACGCCCGGCTGCACTGTGCAGCATACAGCTTGGATGGACAGATAGGGTTAGTGGGGCTATAATAAAGCAGGCCAAACATAAAAGCCTGTCATTAGCCTTTCACAGATGCCCATAGTGCTCCCAGATCGGCTGGGTGGCCGGAAGGGGTGAAAGGGCTGACCTGGGATCAGTGGAGGAAAGAGCCAGCGCTCAGAGGCTCGCAGCTCTCGTCTGATCCCAGAACAGCTCCTTCCTGCGCAGCTCCATTACCATGTCAATCCCAGGGAAAAAACAGAGCCTGCCTGGGCCCAGCAGTGGGCCGGATCCATATGGAGCTGCCGGGTCCTGGAATGAATAGTGAATGGAGCGGCTGCTGCGGAATCTGCCTCCCAGCCTTTGTGACAGGATGACCAAAGACAAGAGGGAGGCTTTTGCAGATGGGCCGAGGCTATAAATAGGTAGCTAGTCTATCTCCTCGCTGTCAGTCTGTCTATCCGTCTCTTTTTGCTCCCCGACAGGCCCGAGTTGCAGCAGGCTTGATAAATAAGCGTTCATCACATGCTTGGGATGTGGCCGTCGGGCTAAAGGCATGACATGTCGTCTTATTACTTAAGATGTTTGTGTGTAACCTCAGATAAACAAGTCTGTGCTCTTTTTATTTTTATTTTTTAGGATTAAACAAGGAAGCATTGTGATCGGAAGTCAACGTCTCGCAGATGGACTTTCAAATGATAGCTAAATCCACCCATGTTGTCCAGATTGAGGGTTCTTTGTCATTAAACTAAGCCTTAGTATTGAAGCCCATCTGGCCGTGCGTATGTGCGTGTGTTTGTGTGGATGCGCATATGTGTCCTTTAGCGCATGTGTGTCTGTGTGTGTGTGTTTGTGTGCTGAGATTGTGTGTTACTTTCATGAGATGCTTGTCTGTGTTTGGATTGTATGATACAATAATGTGTGTATGCATGTATGTTGTAGGTGTGTTGCAATTTTCACAATGTGTAAAGTAGACAAAAGCACATGGCATTGAATATTGTGTGCGTAATGCAACGTGTTTCGACTTGACCTTCTATTTCCAGTGCGGCAAATGAACAGAAGGTAATTAGAGCTGTAAATTTTCGACTTACTCATTTTGTTTTGACTCATTTTCGGACCGAGACTGCCAAATTTGATAGGTTTTTTTAAAGGGAATTTGTTTGAAAATGCTAAATATTTATTTATTTTTAAGATGATAAGTATAAAGGACTCATACACAAACATGCATTATAGTTGAATGCAGCATGGCTGATTTCATTATTATTGTATTAAAAATTTATAAAATAATTCAATAAAATGTATATTTATTTTACATTCTGTTTGTTTATAATAAGAGATTAACCCTTGTGCACTGTTAAAATTTACTACCCTTTTGTATGTTCGGGATGAAAACATCCACTGAATAAACTGCAGATTATATGGTTTTTTTTTTTCAATATTGTTTTGCATAAATCTGTTAATTTACCTCAACCCTGATCAAAACTACTAAAATTGTTTAGAAAATTACAAGATTTTAACTCTTTAATAGCGAAATTCATAAATTATGTCACAGATTTGGTAAAAAAAAAACCTCAAAATGACATATTTTCAGTGTAAAAAGTAATTGTGGACTGGATTTTTTTTACCTTTAATCACAGTCTTGCACATGTGAATGATTAGTAACAACCATTGCCTTTGATGCATTGTTAGATAAAAAAATTTCTCCCTTTACTGTTGGTGGCTGTTTTTGCCCAATTGACTTGCATTATAACCACATTTGATGGTGCATAAATACACAGTCTTTGCTTTTGTTTACTCCATGTAGTTCTCTGAGCTGAGATGCATATTTTGATTTCTTAGACACGTGAAGGTAAGTGAGCAAAGTCTTACACTCTAACACATTCACATATGCATATAATCCATATAAATCCAGAAACTAAGCTTTTTTTTGCACAGGTCTAACTAAAGAGTTAATGGTGCCAACAGATGATCAACTGTAAATTTTTGTTTATACAAACTGTATAAAAAAACTTATAAAAACTGTACAAATTTGACCTTTCTCAGCAGGGAAAACCACCAACATTTAAAAAAGCATGATTATATGATGTCATGGTTTTGCAATCAAAATAATTTCGTTATAGTAGAAGTCATGTAACAAAAACAGCCACTAACAGTAAATCCAGTCCACAATTACTTTTTATATTGAAAATACGTTATTGTGTGTGTTCTTCACTAAAACTGTATAAAAACTTATAAACTGTACAAATTTGACATTTTCTCAACAGGGAAAACCACCAACATTTAAAAAAACATGATTATATGATGTCATGGTTTTGCAATCAAAAAATATTTAGTTATAATAGAAGTCATGTGGCAAAAAACAGCCACCAACAGTAATCCAGTCCACAATTACTTTTTATATTGAAAATACGTCATTGTGTGTGTTTCTTTCACTAAGTCAGTGACATCATTTATAAATTTTTGCAATTAAAGAGGTAAATTCTGTTATTTTCAAAGCAATTGAGTAGTTTTGATCCGGACTGAGGTTGATTAACAGATTTATTGCAAAGAAAAAAAAAATCTGATGCATTTTTACAGCAGTTTAATTCAGTGGATGTTTTCATCCCTAACATAACAAAAGGGTAGTACATTTGCCCAGAGTGTATTGTTCCGAGTTTTTATTTTTAAATTCAAAGCATTTTTCCAAAATTTATATAAAAATAAGACTTGTCACCAAAAATCATTCTGCTAGCTGAAACACTAAAAAAGTTATGGCCAATTAAGACTCAAATCACCCCAGAGTGGATGAAAACATCCACAACAGTACATAAGAATTAGGATTAATTTACTTAAAAAGAGGTAAACAGTGTTCAAGTTCTACAAGATAATTGATATGAAAGTGATTTGATGTCAGTGGTTCAAAATTAAATCGATGTGTGTCATAATTAGTAGCACCAGAATAATTGAGCTTTACTAACTTAATACATTTCAAACGAAACAAAGAATGCTAAATTGACTTAACTAATCAACACTGCAATAATTTCATGCTGCATTTAATTTAAGTTTACTGAAATTATTTAAATGCAATCTAACAAGTTATAGAAGAGTTTGGTTTAGGGTTACTGCATACAGTTATGCTTAATGTCATTTTATACTATGGGGCTGTTAAATACTTGATTCTGCCATCGTTTAAAAACAGTTTATAGTCTGGGATGATTATTTCCTGTCAACCAATAGAGGGAAAATGCATCAGATTCATGATGTGTGTGTAAAAAAAGTGGAATTATGTGGAATTAAATTCATATAGATTTTGCAAGATGAAACTTCTGCTAAAACTTTTAGCACAATTAATCTAATGCACATGTGAAGTGGAAAAGTGGCAAGGCATATAACAAGCTTGTCAAAACTAAAGAATTCAGTCAAAGTTTAATAATAATGAAATTATAATAATAATTTATAATGCGTAACTTTCACAAAGCTGAGAAAACTTAATTTGATTTTCAGGATTTAGCTAATGCATAAAGAATGTTCAGTTCAGGATTGTATCTTATGTTTGTGACTGAGACCAATTACTCTAAAATAGCTTATTTGATTGAAAAAAATTGTGTAAATAACTATTATAACTTAAGTAAAATGGGGTATAAAATGTACAACTATCAGTAATAATAATGTAATGACATAAGAAATACAGTTCTCAACATAAATGAGTACACCCCTCACAAATCTCTCATTTAAAGTATTTTCTACAGGAAGCTTTACAATATTATATTGTGCATATACATTAGATTAGTCAGTACTGAAGCCAAATCTGGTGACTTAGTGGCGCAGTAAGTAGTGCTGTCACCTCACAGCAAGAAGGTTGCTGGTTCGAACCTTGGCTGGATCAGTTGCCATTTCTGTGTGGAGTTTGCATGTTGTCCCTGCATTCGTGTGGGATTCCTCTGGGTGCTCCGGTTTCCCCCACAGTCCAAAGACATGCGGTACAGGTGAATTGGGAAGGCTAAATTGTCTGCAGTGTGTGAGTGTGTATGGGTGTTTTCCAGAGATGGGTTGCGGCTGGAAGGGCATCCGCTGGATAACATATGCTGGATAAGTTGGCGGTTCATTCCGCTATGGCGACCCCGGATTAATAAAGGGACTAAGTCGAAAAGAAAATGAATGAATGAAGCCAAATCTGGAGCTAATCTAACAAAATAACTTACAATAACTGTCCAAAAATGAGTACACCCAAATTTATATATTAGATAAAAATATTAAATAAAAAGAGCAAAATTCAAGAGAAACTAAAATGCATATAATTTTGTTGAAATTTTGTAATTTTTAATTATTTTTTCCCAATATTTTGCATGAATATAAATGTATTATCTTTCTATTTCTAAAGATGTTCAGTAACTAAAATGTAATTTAATAAAGAAATCTTGTGCTTTTGACGTTGTACAGAGAATTAGTAGAAAAAGAGGATGTATGTATGGGTGCGGCCAATGGTGGATTGGAGATTGATTGACAATTCACGAATTTCACTAAACTCCACCTGTTAATATCAGCTGCGTTTAAAAGTGCGAATCATGAAATGAAAGTTGTTGCGCACATCCTGAATGTAATTCTTGCATTGCAAGATTATTTAAATTATACCACTTGGGTGCAAACTACAGGTACTCATCTCTCTCATCTGGATGGCAATGAGATCCTAATGGCTCTGATTTTTCCAAACATACACACATAACATCATACACACGCAGCTGATGTCCTCTTTCTCTAAAACTGCACCTAAAATAAAGATTACAACTGATGCTATTCACTGGCGTCCAGCTGTAAACTTTGTACCGCAGGCCATCAGGATGGTTCGCCTCTGGACCACACAGAGGAAAATAATTGCCGTGCCACACCACAGTTAGATAAGATGGCACCTGGCCTGGCATGGACAGGTCACATGGTTCTTCTTAGAATCGCTAGAGATGAAAAATGCAAGCGAGTGAGAGAGAGTTCATTGTCCAAAAAAAAAAAAAGAGAGCACGAATTGTACGCCCACAGCCCACAACAATGAAATCCCTAAACAAAGCAGCCAGGTGGTCAGTGCAGGTGGCCCAAACCTATAACTCAATAGGCTCAGCTTGATTACATCACATTGTAAAACTTGTTTGGTACTGCCATGAAACATGATAATTCACAAACCCAAATTCACTTTTATGTTGCATAATCGAGTTATTTGCAACATTTAGTTACACTGACATACTGAGGCCATTTGTGATCTTCTGAAAATCTGGTTTGAACTGCAAGCTTGTGGTGGACTGCGTGCATTTCAATTAAAGACAGTGCAGAAGAGCATAATAGAAAACACAGCAGGCTTTTGGGCCATGGCCTATTCAGAGAATCCTAATGGGAAAAGTCTCTGATCTTACCTTTTGTTTGACCTGAATTTTAATGATGTGTGGCTTAATCATTTTATTATTAACTCAGTGTTCATTTTGAATATATAGATCAAAGATGGGACGTCCATTTTTGGGGTTCTGGATCAAATTAAATTTAGAAGACCTTTTATACACAATATACGTGATGCAAATTATATGAAATTCTTGTAAACTCAAAAAATAAACAGGGTTTTTATAATTATAACTTTATAGTTTAGAAATACTTATAAATACTTATATATACAGTGCTCAGCATATATAAATACACCCCTGACAAATCTATCTTTTAAATTCACATTTTAATAGGAAGCTATACAATATTATATTATATTTATTTATAATCTAATATACATTAGATTAGTCAGTACTGAAGCCAAATCTGGAGCTTATCTAACAAAATAACTTACGATAACGGTCCAAAAACTAGTACAGCCAAATTTATATGTTATAGAAAAATATTAAATACAAATAAAAAAAGAGGAAAAATCAGGAGAAACAAAAAGAAAAAAGTAAAATTTTAGTTGAAATTTTGTAGGTTATAATTATTTTTGCAATATTTTGCTTTAATTGTATTATCTTTCAATTTCTAAACATGTTTAGTGAGTAAAATATTATTTTAATAAATATATCTGTTTAATAAATCTGTTTTGTTTAAATACCCCAAAATACATTGGTTATATTCACTGAGAAATGGATACAATATTCATTTTCAAACTGAGCACTGTAATAATAAAAGTATAAATACTTAAAAATTCTAAACTTACTTCTCCAGGTGCTTTGGTTTTTACCACTGTCCAAAGACATGTGCTATAGGTGAACTAAATTGGCCATGTAGGGCATCTGCTGCTTAAAAAAACAGCTGGAATAGTTGGTGGTTTTTGTTTACACACACACACACACACACACACACACACACGCACACACACACACACACACACACACACACACACACACACACACATACACATTATATATTTATATTATATATAAACGATGAAATATGTATCTACAAATATACAAAAATGTATCTACATTAATATGTGCCTACAGAAATATTTATCCATCCTGAGAAAAATGTATTAAATTAAAGTAAATATTTCTCAGTATAATTAACCCCAGTCTTCACTATTTGTATTATTAAAAGTGTATATTATTTTCATTTCATGTAATAGTTTCATTGAAGGTCACTTAAATAAAATGATACAAAATGAAAGTCAATAAATTCATACAAACTGTAATAGTATTTAAAGTATTTCCCCCATTATCTATGTTTCTATTCTTTTCTATAGTTTTGAATCTGCCAGAATATCATCCGAGGAAAAAATTGATCTCAATGGCCATTAATCGGCTGTTTGTGAACATGTCAAACATGCAATCGAAGACTACAGATTTTAGTCAAGGATTATAGGAATCTTTCAGGATTTGACAATTTTGTCTCAGATGACCTAATCATGGCCAACACAGCACTGTGTGATCGTGGCTTTACTTGTAAAACTCACTAGCAACTCCAGAGTGAACACTGTTCACCAAGTAAAACCTTCACCATTATTTTTCACACATAAAAAAGTACAGCACTTGTCGGCATCTCCAGTGACCGGTCTGCCCAATCAGTGGCAGGTGTGAGTTTTGCTGGTGTGCCACTCAGGATCTGTGTGTAATGGCTGATCTCCTGAGCCGTGTGCATCAGGGCTTTAGCTTCACGCAACGTCTGTGAGGGTGACGGACCTCCTGCCATCCAGTTCAGTCCAGCCTGAGTAGCAGACTGCAAGGAGAGGGCAGATGGGCCGAGGATCAAGCCCCACACTCTTGTCATCTGTCCCTCCCTCTTGTTTTTCATATATCTATTTGTCCTGTACTTACAGCAAAACTGTCTTAAAGGGCAGGGCTTAAATGAGTTCTACAAGAAAAAAGCAAGTTGAACATTCTAAACTAAATATACAGTACATTTGTGAACAGATTCAGAAATAAAGAACTTATTCAGAACTTATTCAGAAATAAAGTTATCTTCCTTGTGCAAAATTTTGAGTGAATTTTAATTCTTACTAGACCATGCTAGTGAACAGTGTTTTACAAACCAACCAAGGCACCCTTTATTTTTATTTATTTATTTTTATCACAGACAGGCAACAACAGTCAGTTTAAATCTCTGCTACACTCTCAGAAATAAAGGTACGAAACCTGTCACTGGGGCAAGCGTACATCTTTGTTCCTTACAACTCCACATTTGTACTTTAACAGTAGAAACATGCATTTGTAAGGTATAAAAATATATGAACGGGGCAAGGCCGAGAGCTGTGAGAGTGGTATGAGGCTGTAAGTGCGAATATTAGCTACTGTCACCTGTGTGCGCCACCTGTCTCGAGTCTTACGGAGTAGCTCTGGACACTTAAACCTGGTTTATACTTCTGCGTTGAGGGATAAGCGTGACCCATGGTGTATGCCTTGCGCGTTGTTGTGCATTTATACTTCTGCCTGCTGTTTGTGTTGCTCTGCAATAACACTTCCGAAACATTAGCTGGCAGTGAGGTTTTTATGTTCTTCTGTGTCGAGTTTCTTTGTGGGTGTTTTGTTTTTTTCTGAATACTACCTTATTGCTTAAACTTGCTCATTTTAAGGGGGTTACGAGGGAACGTGCAACAACTTTACTCATAAGGTAAACACAAAACTTTCCATCTGGACCTCCTTCACAGGACTCGACACTTGTAAACAGCCGACCAATCACAGAGCTTGCGCAATGCATCGTTGCAACATGTAGTTACATTTTTTGAGAGGTTCGTGTCAGCAATGGCAAGGGCTATGCGTCCACGCGCAGGTTGCGCCAGAGCATACGCATGCGCTTGACACAGAAGTATAAATCAGCCTTTAGGGTGCTTTCACACCAACACTATTTAATGGCTAATTCATAAGAATTCGTACGATCTAATTCGTACAATACAGTACGATTTGCTGATCCCTAATGACGGTTGGGTTTAGGGGTGGGGTTAGGTGCCATGCCTCCTTTTTAAAATCGTACAATTTCTTGCGCCTGAACTCGTACAAATTCGTACAAATTAGCCACTAAACTGACAAAACATAAAATACTTACATTTTCTCATGAGATCAGGCTGTTCACACTAGCACTTTTGGTCCGCATCCGGGTTCCTTTGACGTCAGAGTATGGTACGTTTAGCTATTGTGAACGTTGTCTTCTGAACTCGTTGTCTTTTGAACCCGTGAACTGTACCAGAGTCTGCCTGAAAGAGGTGGTCTAGGGTACGGTTCTTGTGAACTCTGGTACAGTTCACTTCTGATATGAATGCAATTGTATCAAATAACGTAAGTGAACCGCTAACTGTACAACAAACTTTAGTTTTCATAACGTTCATTAGTGTGTGTGTCTGTGTATCACCTACCTTGGTGACAAGCAGGACTGACTCAGTGCAAACAGTCATAATGTCTGCTTGTCTCCACCAAAAATGACTTCTGCAGACATTGCGTGATGTTCTGAACATTTATAATTTTTTGCAGCAGCAGATAGACGCAAGTGACTCTCTGCAATTTGCTTTTTATAACAAAACCAAAAGATTCATCTCCATTTTGGCACTTTGCTTTCATGACCGTCACCTAGCCACAGCTGTACACGAAACAGCAGCTTAATGACACAAGTGTACCGGGATTCAGAAGGAAAAAAGACGGTGTGAACACCTCCGGTGGGGGGGACTATCGAACTTCGGTTCGGACCAGGCATTCGAACTAAGTGTGAGAGCACCCTTAAATGGAGGAGAGACAGCAGTGCAAGATGAGAAATGACCAAGCCTGAAGATTGTTTTGTTTTGCTTTCAGTTTGACGGTAGTCACCACAAGGGACTGCCACCACCTGTTTTATTTATTTTTGTGTCTTTCTTAAAGTATTTAAAAGTTCATCAGTTCTCCGTCTCCTTCTTCTTCAAGATGGAGCCATCACTCATTCATCACTCACAGTGTTCCTTTCGAAAAAGTACTTTCCCTTGGTTGGATTGGTGAGTCACGGTCTTTGTACAGTAAGAGACTCATCTCCTGCTTAGGAAAACATTCCCAAGCCATGAAACTTTACCTTTATTGATTTCTTTGCACAGTTTGGGTTCAATTTTGATGACTAACATGTTTCACATTGGTTTCAAATTGATCAGTAACACTTTATTTTAATGGTCTATTTGAGTAGCTTTTTAGAAGACTGTCTGCTTAAATCTATTGATACTTCTCCTTCAATAGACATTTAACTGACTATAAGAAATTTTGCAAGTACATGTCAACTTGCATTAACCCTAACCCCAACTCTTACACCAACCTAACAGTCTACTTATAATCTAATGAAAATTAGTCGGGAAGTAGATGCAATGTAACTTATATTCAACAAAAAACCATCAAAATAAAGTGTGACCAATTGATCTTGATTTCCTTCTCCATGCAGATTTCTGTCCCCACAACATGCTTCTCAGCAAAGTGTAGTCTGGCCTTTTGATTCTATCTGCTGATGGAAGATTTTTGTGTGTTTTCTGGTTAGTCAGTGTTGAATGGATTGCCCATTGACATCCTCCACATTTGCCGTCCTCTTGTGCGTTTGTCTTTTATGGATGACCAGCCTTTTTTGAGGATTATCATTATGTTTTGAGTTAATGAGCTTGTAAAGATGCAATATTCTAGAAATCACAGATGTGGAATGACTAGCTTCTCTTATTGTGGCTGAAAGGGTCATCCCTTTGAACTTCATCTGGTCATCCTGCTGTCAGAGGGTTTCAGACACTTTAAAGCACATCCGATTTCAAAGTCAGAGAAAACTGCTGCAGTTAAATAGGGTTAGTCAGAAAAGTTTCTTAAACAATTATTGATTTTATTAGTGCCTTTTCTGGTCTTACAACTGAACTGGTAGCCACTAAACTGGCAAAATGTAAAATAGTAACATTTCCTTGTGAGATCAGGCATTTTTACACTGTCTCTGAATATACAGTAGTCAACATTTGAAGTAGATCCAAAAAGACAAGAACGGGGGTTGTAAAATACAGTATTTTGATGACAACTTCGATGAAAAGTTTTGATGAACAAATGTATGTAACTTTTGAAATATGCTTTAAAAACTGCTCTTTAACTTTTTTTTTGGATAACAAGTAGGACTAAGCATGCAGTGACCTCAAAATGTAGAAAACTGTATTTCAAATTCTGGTCTCCTTTTCAAGTTTTTGAGTTTCCAGGTGCTGGCAAATGCACTTGTTTTGTTTCTCTTAGCGAACTCCCATTACAGAAAGCACAAAATTGTTTTTGTCTTTTATTTGGATTCCCCCTACCACCTCTTAGGAGAAACCTGGTCAGTGGTGTCATTACTGTAAATCAAAAGCCTCTTTGGCATTATCTCGTTCCCCTTCTGGCTCTGTAGGTTAGAACAGATGTTGGAAAAGAGGACAAAATGGATCTCCCCCCACAGAGTGAAGCTTTTCTTGCCATCACTAATAGAGACTCCTTGAAATGCTAATGTCCACAGTGAATGTGGCCCGGGCTTGCATAGAGATGGTGGGAATACACTCTGATCCCCGCAAACCCCCTTTTGTCATAAGACTACTGAAATATGCTCTGTAAAGAACATCTGAGACCCCAGCGAGAGGAGAGCGTTTGAGCAAAGAATCACAAAAGAGCAAGGAAACATTACCTCAAATCTCCCCCACACAAGGAGTATGGGCTGTGTGAAGGAATCCCATCAACACAAGGCTGTGATGGTAGAACAGTAAACGGTAATAGTGTAGACACAAGCTACTCTGTAATATTGAAGTGACATTAGCTTTATAGTGATAGAAGATAATTTGTGATAACTGGGAAGCGTGTAACTTCTAATATGGAGCAAAGATGACATAAAATAAAGTGTTACCTGAAAGTGCGAATAGAAAATATGACTAATGCAAACACATCATTGTGCAAACACAAATTGTGAAGATCTAGAGTTTTCGGCAAAGTGCGTTTCGGTGGCGGACTGACAATGTTCAGTGTTTCGCCATGGAAAAGGAAGTACGTAGAACTTAGCCACACATGTCCATTCTGCCAGAAAATTCACAAGTTCTTTGAGATTCTGTGATTTTTCCCAGTATATATAAACAGATGTATATATTATATATGTATATATATGTGTGTATATATTATATATATATATATATATATATATATATATATCTATATATATATATATATATATATATATATATATATATATATATATATATATATATATATATGTATGTATGTATGTGTATATATATATATAATATGGTGTGTGTGTGTGTGTATATGTGTATATAAGTCAGTAATGGAAACCAATAGAACGCACTCACATTTTCTGCTGGAACTGTATATAAAATTTTTTTATTTATTTTAAGTAGTATGAAATTAAAGTTGCACCAATCTTTTCCTCTCCATGTATTGTGGCAAAATCTACTTGCTTAAGGCTTTCTAACAAAAACAAAAAAATGCATTGTGGCACATACTTTGATCTGGAATTGTTTAGTTGAATCATTTTTGGTTTGCTATTGGTGGGGTGTCATTTGACATTGTCCCACCTATGTCATCGTAGAAGAGATTATTTGGATTAAAGATGGCAAGGGCACATTAATTTAAAAGAATAATTATGTGCATTGCTAAATTGTGCATAAAAAACACAGAAATATTCCAATATTTTCTAAATCAGCATTGTCAATTTTGATTTCATGGTGACTGGAATTTTTTTTCACACTTGTTTTTTTTTTCTTGCTCTGACACCCTTTCTTTTTTGCACATATTTCTCTCTCTCTCTCTCTCTCTCTCTCTCTCTCTCTCATCTCCATCTCGTCTCTCTCTCCACACTCTCTCTCACTCTCTACACACACACACACACACACACATACAGACGCGCTGGTGTCCCCAGCAGCAGCTGGTGGAGGGAGTTGAGCAGAACCCTTCTAAAGCCTGCTGCAGAGGCCATGTGGACACTTTAAAGCTCTTCTCTGCAGCCTGTGAAGTTGTTAAGGAGCTCTGCAACACTGGCGACTGGCGCTGTGAATTCCATGCCAGCTGTAGCGCACAGCCCCCTCCTTCTGTTTCTATCTCTTTCTGTCTCTTTTCTTTCATTCTCTCTGTCACAGCGCTCTCTCTCTGTGGCAATAGATGTCCCCTCGCACTTCTGTTACGGCCAGGCGGGCTCAGGATTTGCACAGCTCTGGTTTTATGCGCAATAGTGAAGCCCATCTGGCTACAGGAGGGATTTTATACCTGCGCTCAGAACTGAGAGCTGTTTCCCGCCGATCAGACACAGTTGCTCTCTTTACACCTGGAAATAACCTTGGAAAGATTTTTTGGTCTGGAACCTATGCAGATATTATGTAGCTGGTTTTTTATACTGTGCCTTGAAATATATTTTGGTAATTTATAACTGAATGCCAGAAAGATTAAAGGATAAGTCAGAGGCAATAAAAGAAGAGGTTAATATACAGTGCATCTGGAAAGTATTCATAGCATTTCACTTTTTCCATATTTTTTTTGTTACACCCTTAATCCAAAATGGATTAAATAAATTTATTTCCTCAAATTACACACAATAGCCCATAATGACAATGTTAAAGAAAGATTTTTTTAAATTGTTGCAAATCTTATTAAAAATAAAACACCTGAAAAATCACATGTACAGAAGTATTCACAGCCTTTGCTCTATACTTTGTTGAATGCACCTTTGGCAGCAATTACAGCCTCAAGTCTTTTTTGAATATGATGCCACAAGCTCAGCACATCTGTGTTTGGGAATTTTTGCCCATTCCTCTTTGCAGTACCTCTCAAGCTCTACCAGGTGGATGGGAAAGCGACGGTGTACAGCCATTTTGAGATCTCTCCAGAGATGTTCAATAGGATTTAGGTCTGGGGCTCTGGGCTGGCCACTCAAGGACATTCACCGAGTTGTTGTGAGCCCACTCCATTGATATTTGGTGGTGTGCTTTGGGTCATGTCCTACTGGAAGATGAACCGTCGCCCCAGTCTGAGGTCAAGAGCACTCCTGAAGCAAGTTTTTATTCAGGATGTCTCTGTACATTGCTGCATTCATCTTTCCCATCTATCCTGACTAGTCTTTCCAGTTCCTGCTGCTGGAAAAACCTCCCCACAGCATGATGGCTGCCATCACCCATGCTTCACTGTAGGGATGGTATTAGCCTGTTGAGAGCGGTGCCTGGTTTTCTCCAATATGTAACGCCTGGCATTCACTCTAAAGAGTTAAATTTTAGTCTCATCAGACCAGAGACTTTAGTTCCTTATGGTCTGAGAGTCCCTTTCAGATACCTTTTGGCAAATTCCAGGTGGGGAGTGACTTCCGTCTGGCCACTCTACCATACAGGCCTGAGTGGTGGATTGCTGCACAGATGATTGTCCTTCTGTAGGTTCTCCTCTTTCCACAGAAGAACGCTGGAGCTCAGACAGAGTTACCATTGGATTATGATCACCCTAGAATTTTGAGGAAATAAATTAATTTTATCCATTTTGGAATAAGGTTGTAACATAAAAAAATTTAGAAAAAGTGAAGCGCTATGAATACTTTGCGAATGCACTGTAGATAGATATTTGAAGCTGATAAAACAGAGATTAATGGCTAGCAAGAAGATTTCATTTTGTTCATTTTGCTTCGGCTTAGTCCCTCATTTATCAGGGGTCGCCACAGTGGTTCAATAAAGAATTGACTCTTTCACTGGTGTTTTACCATGATTTATTTGAGTGCAACATTCGCACAAATCTCCAGAAAATCGACCCGTAAGAGCTTTGTATAAAAGAAAAAGAAAAACAATGTAAGAAAAACCATGAAACAAACAAACAAACATGAAAGCCATATACAAATAAACATCACTTAAAATCAATAGTTAAACATACTCAATACAACAAACACATTAAAATATGACGTTTCCGTACCTTGTTCTCCAATTAAACCAGGAGCTAACCTTTAGACCATTGCAGACCGTATTGCTGAGACACCGTGACCATGTGTGATCTCCTTTCATGTATCTGTTTATATCCATTATAGTAATCAATTCAAAGTAAAAGACTTCCTTTTCACACTGAACACTTCCATAACACAAATAAATATCAAAATATACATATAATAAAGAAGAAAAAAATATGTATATAAAATACAATCAATATAAACAGATATACGGTGTCACAGTGCGTAGCACAATCGCCCTCACAGCAAGAAGTTCGCTGGTTCGAGCCCGGGGTGGGTCTGTTTGCATTTCTGTGTAGAGTTTGCATGTTCTCCTCGTGTTAGGGTGGGTTTTCTCCGTGTGCTCCGGTTTCCCCCACAGTCCAAAGGCATGCAGTACAGGTGAATTGGGTAAGCTAACTTGGCTGTAGAGTATGGGTGTTGAATGCAAGAGTGTCTGGGTGTTTTCCTAGTGTTGGGTTGCGGCTGGAGGGGCATCCACTGCATAAAACATATGCTGGATAAGTTGGAGGTTCATTCCACTGTGGCGACCCCTGATAAACAAAGAGGACTAAGTTTAAAGAAAATGAATGAATGAATAAACATATATGTTGCAGAAATTGACCAAAATAACATAAGCAAGATATCCAAGTCATTAACAAATAATAATAATAATAATAATAATAATAATAATATAATAATAATAATAATAATAATAATAATAATAATCAATTTTTTTTGCTCGTACAGTTCAATAGTTTATGGTTGTGGCAAATGGACTGAACATCCAAATTAACTCATGAAAAATGCTGGTAGTGACAAGCACATTTATTTACAGGGTGTGCAGAAACCAAACTGAACAAGTAGTTGTTAATGGCATATTTGAATGCACATCAGAGTTGTCTGTCTTCTGTATGCAAATTTGCAAGAAATCACAGGAAACAAGGTACATCTTGTATCTTACATCTTATTAGTGTTGCCAGATTTTGCTAGAAAGGGAAACGGCAAAAAAATAAAAAATAAAAATAAAAATAAAATGTAAACCACAAATGTTTTATCTTAGAAATGATAAAGTATATGCCTAAAATATTGTAGCTTGACAACAATTTGACCTGATCTCTTAAACCCCACAACATGCTTACTAGCAGTGTTCATTTTGACAGCAACTTTTGATTTAGTCTTAGTCTTTTAAATAAAATTTGAGTTTGTCATATTTTAGTCTTCTGAATCATTTTAATTGTTGTCTAGTTTTAGTCGACTAAATTTCATAAGATTTTAGTCGACTAAATCTAGTCTACTTTTATGATGACGTAAACGCATCTCGTGTCTACTGTGGATCAGTTACTTTTCAAATGTCTGTATGCCTCATGCATCACACACCAAGATTAATTCTGAATGGATTTTTACCGAAAACATCCACCAATCACATTCTCGTCTCATTTTTATTAGTCTATGAAATGTCAGTATATTTTAATTACAGTTGTAGTCATCATCACCTAATTTTATTTAGTTTTTGTCTAGTTTTCCTCGGTAGAAACTTTGTCACAAAAAATTATAGCAAACCTTTCATTAACATTGATTACTTAGGGTTGCATGACTTGGCAACCCTTCAAAAGAACACTTTGCAGCATTCTAAACACAAACAAAACTAAATATTGAATGAATTGAAGGACGATTATATACCTTAGTATAAAGCTTAATGTTTGAGTCCTGTTAATATCTGAAATGGATGAAATGTTCTGTCTTGAGGTGTGCGTTTGACTTTATCAACAATTCTTGTGTATCTAGAAATCAGCATATAACAATTGATATGGTAGAATTGTACAGCATTTGCTCATTCGTATTCAAACCTTTGATCCTTTACAGCAATAACAAAGGATAATATATAGTAACTTCTGAACAATTGTAGTGTAGTCTCCGAATAAACAGCAGATCAAACATCATACATTGTGTTCATCAACCACAATTCAGGACTTAAAGCTCTCCTTTACACCTGGCATTGCCGTGTGTTAGTGATCAGATCACAGTCGAATATTACTCAACCACATGAGAAGCCAGGTGTAAATACATCCAAAATGCATTGTGATTGGATCAGTCAGCCATAATTTTGAGTTCAGATTTGAATCTTTGAATGTGGCCTGAGGTGCCTAGCATATCTTGTAGTGTATATTAGCTTAAACATGACAGAGGTTGTTAACTTTTGTAGGATAGCGTTGACACAAAAGGGTGATTATACTTCTGCGTCAAGCGCACGTGTATGGTCCGGTGCAGCCTGCGCATGGTCGCTTAGCCCTCGCCATGGTTGACGTCGCCATTGACACGTACCTCTCAAAAAATTCAACTACATATCGCAATGATGCATAATGCAAGCTCTGTTATTGGTCGGCTTGGGTAGCTGTGATCAGTGTGGGCGGTGCTGAGAGAAGAAGATCCAGATGGAAACTTTTGTGTTGTGTTTACCTATGATTAAAGTTGTTGCCCATCCACCAGTTCCTGCCTCTGAATGAGTGAGTTTAGCAACTTGTACATTAAGGTAGCGTTCAGAAAAAACAAAACACCTGCAAAGAAACTCGACACAGAGGAACATAAAAAGCCTACTGCCAGCTAACATTTCGGAAGTGTTAGGGGCTGATCACACCAAACGTACATTTTTACGTTCAAAAAACCGCAAGGCGCACACTGCCTTTTTTGTTGACAAGAAAAAAAAAATGTGTGGTGTGCTATTTATGTCAATAGGCATGACTAAATCAGCTGCATTTTGTACGAGAGTGTTGCTGTTGACATTGTTATAATTTTAATATTTAATAATATTGTGATATTCAAGATTTGTAAAGTCATACTGCACTGGATAACTTGAAACAGCAACCGCTGGTCTCTCCTCCATCTTTAAAAGTCTCCATAGTCGTCTTGACAACACAAACACTGCTGTCACCTAAACGGAAACCCTGCCTCTGTTTTCATTTGATTGGACGTAACACGATTTTTTTCACTCAGAGTTGACTTTTTTTCAACTGCGAGCACACATCGCGCAATGACAAAAACACGAGGTGCAGCAGGCGGTTAAAACGCAGCATGCGCAGCACACATAAGCAGCGCACAAAACGCTCACGGCCGTTAACAAATCATTGAAAAAAGGTGCCTTCGATGCAAAAAACACATTCGGTGTGATCGGACCCCTATGTAGAGCAACTCAAACAGCACGCAGAAGTATAATGCCTGACTATGCGCAAGGCTGGCACCATGGGTCATGCTGATCACTCGACGCAGAAGTATAATTCAGCCTTAAATGTGTTCAGGGTAGTTAGGTTGTTATGATTCATGTGCTATCCTCAAATGGAATCTTTTAAACTTGAAAACAAATATAAACATTAAGTGTTGCTGAAGATATTAACCTTGTAATAAAGTGCAGCACATAGGGTTGGTTATGACAGAAATCAACAATCGGAGTCTTCAAATGCATCCAGCAGGCAGTTTTATAGCATGTGCTAGGCTAACCTGTAGGCATAGCTTTTGCAAAAAAAAAAAAACAACATCAATGACTCAGAAATGTATCAGTGTTTTTAGCTTAATTTGTCACTTTATAATACAGCATAGTTTGTTAACCTGACAGAGAACAAGAATATGAGTATTAAATGTGCTCAGGGAACTAGCATGTTTTTAGCGCGATAGCCTAAACCTGTAGAAATAGCTTTTGTAAACACAAACAAAAAAAAGTGTTGCTAAATTTGTTAGGTTTGTAACATGGTATTAATAACAGAAAAAAAATCTGAATCCTTAAATGTGTGCTAGCATGTTTGTAAAATATGCTAGCTAAACCTATCTTTTGTAAACATAAAATAATAATAATAATAATACAATAAAAAATATACACAAATGTAGGATATAGTAAGTGTTGCATATAATTGTTAAAATTTCTCAAACTTTTTAAGTGTGCAACACAGCATTAATAACATTAATATCATCTTAAAAAGTGCTCAAGACAAGCTAGCATTTTAGCATGCTAAACCTGGGCCTAAATATAGCTTTTGAAACAAATTTAGCAGCTTTTTTGTTGTTGAGAGTTTAATGAATTCCTGGCAAAAGTAGCTGCTGTCTTTCCAATCATGACAAAGGTGAGGGTCAACGTGGATTTCAGACGTGTTCTGGGTAGAATGTTCTTATTAGCTCTGTCGTAGCTCACGGTTCACATTTGCAATCAGTCAGCACACAGCTGTTTGCACCTCTCATGTGCCGCTCATGTGGATGAGAGCATCCGACTGTGGTGATGCAGCACACCTGTGAGGGTGTAGAGATACAGGCCTATCAACCCACACACGTGTCATGTGCACGCTCGTGTGTGTGTGTGTGTGTGTGTGTGTGTGTGTGTGTGTGTGTGTTTGTGTGCCCTTACCCTAATAAAGCACATGTGACACATGTACAGTAGGATCTGGCACCATGCAGATCTGACACTGCTATCTCAAGTCAAGCGATGGCTGCGTTCTCACTCCACCTGACAGAAATGGCACGTGTCGCACATCTCCCCTCTACACCGATGCTTTTCTTCACTCTGAACGAGAAGACGAGGAGGAGCTTCTCCTCAGACGAGCGTCCATCTGTCTGAGCTTCCTGTTTCTTCCTCTTCCTTCAGCCACATCAGCAGGAGACAAGCTGCTCCTCATAGTCCATGCCAGCAGTAACTTCATTATAGCAGTCTAACCGCATACAGCACAATTATAAAGAATTATAGCCCAGACTGGTTCCTTTTCATTACTATTTCCTATTTCATTATAGTAATGTCCTTTCTTTTTATTTTATTTATTTTATTTTATTTTTATTTTATTATTTTATTTTAGCACCAGGTTATAGTTGATAACTAAAATCATTCATTCATTCATTTATTCATTCATTCTCCTTTGGCTTAGTCCGTTTATTCATCAGGGGTTGCCACAGCCGAATGAACCGCCAACTTATCCAGCATATGTTTTACACAGCAGATGCCCTTCCAGCTGCAACCCAGTAGTGGGAAACATCCATACACACATATACACTACAGCCTATTTAGTTTATTCAATCCACCTATACCATACGTCAGGGCTATTCAGTTGGTGGCCCATTGAGCCAAACCTGGCCCCCGAGGCAATTTGTTCCAGCCCTCCAAATAGTGTGACCAAGACATCAAAAATAAATTTTGTTTAGTCCAAAAATGGCCGCTATAGTTATAAAGCGACTTGCATCTCTTTAATAGGGATGCAATGATTAGCCAATTTCACTATTAACCGCGCTTTAATACCTTATGGTAAATTAATCGTAAAGGCTTCTCAATGCCGCGTTTCTGTTGCACGGAACAAAACTGCTGCAACTAAACAAGGTTATGCCAACTGTGTGCTAGTTTAAAGTTACGAGCTTATACCGAGGCTAATATGACCCACATTGGATTTACTCTAGCAGCAGGCCATTCCCTTATTGCATCTTTTCTGCACACAAGTTCATTATTTCCAATGGAGACGTGCACATATTGGGAGCGGTGCGCACATGGCTCACAAGCAGACTGACGCACCTGCCCCCTTCAGGCACACACAGTAGATATTATCTCATCCTATAGTGGTGAGAGTTGTGCGTGGCTTTCAGTGCAATGTAACAAAAAAAATACATTCGACGAATTATTACAAGCTATTAAAATTATGTATGAATGAACGCAGATAATAACAACAGTTCATTTAAATTCTTAGCTAATATATAGCCTGAATTAATATTTGACAAACACTATTTTTTTATTTATTCTTATTTTTATCTTTATTCATTGTTCTGTCATTTATTTTCATTGTAAAATATGTAAAAGTTTTTTCATTTATTTTTAAGTCCAAAGAGGGAAATGGACTATATGGGAATTGTTTGTTTTTTATTAATATTTTGTGTGTATTTGGTTACTGAGCAGCAATAAACAACACTTTAAAATATAAGCAGTTTACTTGTGATTTTCTAAACCAGTAGTGTTTTAAATTTGATAAATGAAAAATAATCATGATAACCGTGAAACCATTATTCTTCAGACTATATAATCGTACAACCAAAATTTATAATTGTTACATCCCTTATTGTTACGCAGTTCAAAACAACATACGAATATGTTGAGCAATACACTGATTTTGTGAGCTCTGAAATACAACATTTGAATATGTTTGTAAAAAAGCCACATTGTACAATGCAGTGATATTATGTAGTTTCAAAATATATCATATTAATGTTTTAATGTAGGAAAAGCCAACGTGGGTGTCTTAAGGATCAAAAATACAACATATGGGCTCTTATATTGCTGTTGTGTCATCACCTATATTGTTATATCTCCCCGGTCCCTCGTTTGAGATGCTTTTCATGAACTGGCCCCCTGACAACTAATTAAATAGCCCTTCCATATGACTGTGGGAAAACCGTAGCACCTGGAGAAAACCCACGCCAACACAGGGAGAACATGCACTCCAATCAGAAACACCAGCTGACCCAGCCGGGACTCGAACCAGTGATCTTCTTGCTGTGAGGTGACAGTGCTAATGTTTTTGACAAACGAAAGGTTAAATAAGATAAAATAAAAAAATAAAACAAGCAGATGGAAAATGTTAACTTGTCTTTTAACTATTGTTAAGAAGTTTAAAGCACTAAAATGACTTACTGATAAGATAAATGCACATAAAACTGAACTTAAATGGGTGGTCCAGAGTGTATTTAATTGGTTGCGTTTATAAGATGGAAAGCAATGTGTGCTCATGCTTCATTTGTAGAAAATCGCATAATTTTCTCATATATCTTACTTTGAGTATATACAGCTATTCAGCTAATATGAAAACAACTGTCATATTTCCTAGTTCTTCTAAAAGGCCCGCCCTCAAGAGACTCTGATTGGTCAGCTAACATAATGTACTGTGATTCACAAATCGGCTTCACGCTTCCAAGAAAAGTGGCACACCTCTACTAGCATGTGCTTTGCCTCTGCTGTGTAAATACTGTCAGTGAGAGTAGCTGTTAGCCATATCAGTTTGAGCCTCAATCAGACAGAAAATGAAGAGAACACAGCTGAACCTCATGCCTGTTTTCTAAAACAAAATCTAAGTGCCTTTCACATATATTTGAAATAAGCATGTGTAAGTAATATGAAATGTTCACATATCTTTTGTGAGTTTGTTATTTGAGATGTAGAACGCAGGGGAAGCATCCGCATAGAGAGACAAATGTAGTGCTGGTGGAGACTGTGGGTGTTTACAGGGGTTTGATGGATAAATATGATTTTGTAGCTAAATTGTTAGCGGTGCCAAACAGCATTTGCTGTTGTTTACATCCTTGTTCGCATCCTTGCTACAACATACCAATAATGCTAGAAACTGTGCATGTAATAGATCAATTTTAACCAATAAAAATACTTACAGGTAGTGGTTCACAATCCACAGCTTCGTCTATTATGGTTGGAGCTGCTCCTTCTTTGAGGAGTATTTAGCCGAATCCAGCACTGAACTGAGAGCTTCTGGAAGCTGTCTTTTGTCAAATGCTAGCTATATATTTTTAGAATTATCTCTCTTATTGTCATGTCCTTTGGAAGCCCAAATAAAGAAACAGAACAAGCTCTGTGGAAATAGCAGTGGTTGAATGGCATTTTAGCTTTCTCTGGTATAACATTACAGCGCCTCTGGCCACGCCCCTATGCTGCATGGTGTATATGCGCATAACCTGAAGCGTTTATGATCTTATTAACCCAGATGTTTTTTTTTGTAGTCCCTAAAGTTCGTTCGCTCTAGGCTTTGCTAAGCTAACACTGTAAAAGCCAATGTCTCCCTTTGCATTAAACTTTGAGCATATTATGTACATTCAAAGGTGTTGGATATGTTCACACAGCTACATTACACCTCAGCTAAAATTTTAAATATGATATCGTAGCGGACCACTGCTTTAAATGTAAAACCAAGATAAAGATAAATGAAAGCTTTTTACTCCTGATTTAAAAGCACACCGGTTTCATGCTTGAGATATACATATTCATTGCATAAAAGTGCATCTTTATTGTAGATTATAAGGCAATGGTATAAAATAAAATATTAATTCTTAACATAAGTATAAATATGGTTTTCAAAAAGTTTATATATGATTTAAAATTCATTGCCTAAATGTGTATCTGTATTGTAGATTATAATAATGTAATGGCATAAAATACAATTTTAATATCTTAAAAATATATAAAAATAATATAATATATAATTATTATTATAATTTTTTTTCCTACAATATTCAAATTTTATTTTATGCCTTTACATTATTATAATCTACAATACAGATACAAATTTATGCAATGGATTTTAAACCTATTTAATAATTTTGAATGCAATGATTTTGTCCTTTATTTGATGACACGGTGGACCAGAACTTTGCATGTTATTTTTATTTTTTTTATGTTGAGGTCTTGGCACTCGGAACAAACAAACCCATTGTAAGCATGCGGGACATTGATTGGCTCTATTTTTGCCTCTCCATGTGACTGAGGCAGAGGCTGTTCCACATCCGGCAGCAACGCACACCTGTTTGGGGTGTTCATTCTGAGACTTGTTTGCACAGACAACATGGGAGATGACAGGAAAGCCTTCATCTCCAGCTCTGCCATTCAGCACATGCTCACAAGAACCAACATTAAAGAGATGCTCAACACAGTGCAATATGGAAACAGAAACAAAAGCTATGAAGAATGTTTTGTTATTGATTGTTTCCACGTTTTAAGTAATAAGCTGCACTTGTAAGATTGCAGATCATTGTGTGAAACATATATGGGAAAGAAGTTTGCATATTTAATTTTATTTGGCAGTGGTACTAGATAGTGTGAGTATTTGTCATTTATTTCTTTGAGTTTTTAATTAATTTTATTTCATATATGATTATTTTTTTCTGAAGAGTTGAGAGTGTGTTTATTATATATTATGTTATTTTAGATTTTATTATTCATGTGTTGGCGTGTGGTTCTTTCTTATATGATAAATTGTTTTTACAATAACTGTAAAAAAAATTCTGTGGTGCCAGAAAAAAACTTAAAATAGCTACTGTTAAATTACAGAACTTTAACGTAAAAAAGATGTTAAATTACAGGGAAAAAAAATTGACCAGAAATTTAAAATTAAGGAAAATTCTGTAATTTAACGACCGTTATTTTACAGTAAATTTCTGGCACCCCAGCTGCTGAAAAAAAGCATAAAATAACCGATTTTTTTACAGTCTAGAGTTGGGGTACTTTTTTAGTACTATGAGTATTTTATTATTATTCATTCATTCATTCGTTCAATTTTTTTTCGGCTTAGACCCTTTATTAATTATGCAAACAACCACACACCCTTGCACACACTCACTATGGCCAATTTAGCTAGTCCTATACAGCATCTCTTTGTACAGAGTGGGAAACCGGAGCACTTTTTTAATATTATTGTCTCAGCTACTTTTGAAGGCCATGTGAGTTAAAAACAAAATAAAATAAAACAAAATAAAATAAAATTAAATTAAATTAAATTAAATTAAATTAAATTAAATTAAATTAAATTAAATTAAATTAAATTAAATTAAATTAAATTAAATTAAATTAAATTTTATATTTATATTTCTTATTTATTTACATTCTGATGAGTTGGCACTTGTGTGGTTATTTTATAATTATCAATGTTATTATTATTATTATTATTATTATTATTATTATTATTATTATTATTATTATTATTATTATTATTATTCCAGTTATTTAATTTTAGATCTTATTATATGTGTGTAATATTAAAAATGTAATACTTGTTTAGTCACGTTTGTGGTGGCCGATGAATAAAAAAACACATGCAATTACAAAATAACGCCAGCAAATTGAGAAAAGATCTTCATCCATTTTAAAGCGCACGTGTAGCAATTTTTTACAATGCAAACACATTTTTTAAAAACGTGCTGAATTTTCTCACAACACAAGCAAATTAATAAAACGTGCTGCATTTTCCACAACATAAAACAAATTACATAAAATCCTTACGAAACTTCTCACAACACTTTCCAATAGCACAAAACACAACGGAAATGTTTCAAGGAGACCCTAAAATGTGATCGAACCAGCTAGGTTTGGTTATGGTTATTTAGGTTAATAAAATACAAAAGACAAAGGAAACAGCCTAGGGCTAGCATTTTTAGCATGTATGCTGTCAAATGAATTAAGATACTTTCTCAATTTGCTAGCGGTTTTGTAATTGCATGTGTCTGGGCCACCGTACACTTAATTACTTTTTTACTACTTTATTTTTACTACATGACACTTATTAAAAGTTGTGATATTGCCAAAATCTTGGCATCTTTATCCAAAATGCGTAAGATACAGCCCCATCGCCTTTCGAACTAACAGGAGCATTTCACCTGGTGGAAGTGTCCACATCCTTCACTATATGCCAATATGATGAGTTGGAGCGTCCCGTTCATTAGACCGTCATTCTGAGCAGGTGCGCTCACTCTGAACGGAACCAGATAAAAACAGGCACTGTTGGATTAGGCAGACTAAGGTAGGATCATGTGCGCTAATAACTTATAAATGATCGTAATGACCATCTGTTCCCTAGTGGAGTGTTCACTCTCCGTGCAGCGTTTGGCAGACATGCTGGAAGCTCTGGTCTAATTCCTTTGAAAATGCCACTCGTTGGCTCCTCGCTGGGATGAGATAAGATCTGCGCTTCGACTGAAATGGGAAAAGAGCGTCTGCACCGTCCTCCTTAATGTTCTGCCGGGACACATATGCGCCGCCACATATGCACGAACCACAATGCCCTATAAATCAGGACGAGGGTTAGTCCTGTCATATTAATCCAGACTCGTTTAGCTTTGCTTGTTGCTGTGCGCTTGATTGAAACATGTACCCTGCATTTTTTCCCTCACCGACATCTGCTGTTGCATATGAACCGATTACGCCAGTAGATTTTCAATATGCCTGGTCTAAGAGTTTCTGTAGATGACAGCTACTCTCGCCAGGCAAACAGCCCAGCTTTCCTTTTTAATCAGTCACCTCTAAACCACATTCGTCACAGTGGACATTCGGGTGCAAGTAAAAACCTCTGGTGGTAGACTTACAAGAACTAATGTTATCCGCAGTGTGTGTGTGTGTGTGTCTCTCTCTCCCTCGCTCTATCTATGGCTCGCAGCAGATTAGTGGGCAGAAGCTGAGCAGATGGGTGCAGACCTCAGCATCCGTAGACAGAGCAGGAGGTTTATAGTCCTTACTGTGCTGGTTCGGAGAATGTGCCCTAATCTCAGCGTGGAGAGGCTGGAGTTCCTAATACTAGACCCACATAGGCCTCGCCATGTTTAGAGATGACAGTGTGTAGTTGAGGTCAGGTCAAATACAGGCCCTTAGAAAAACTAAACAGTCCCCTAAATGTTTTGTCCAGTATTGTGTTTTCTGTATTCACAGGATGTAATGACAAATGCACTGACTAATGCCGGGTTCAGAGTGCAGAATAATTTCATTAGTGTTAAATTGTGTGAATTTGAATCAGAGATATAACCCAGCTATTTAGGTTATGGCTATTTAGGTTAATAAAATACAAAAGACAAGGGAATCAGGCAAGGGTAAGCATTTTCAGCATGTATTTTCAGCAGAGATTCTTGTTGTCTGTTGAACAAGAAATATTTGAGACTACACTTCTTCATCAGTCATTGCTTTCTGTCTTTAGCAATGTGCATGTTGTAATAAGAAGACATAACTTGAGACTGACCTGTTGAAAACAAGATTGTTAACAAAAAATAGTCTAATTCTAAATTACACACTTGATACTTTCAGTCTTGTGAACTTACAATCATTGCCATATACCTGCGTCTGTTAGTCAATGAGACTGAAGGCTGTCTGATTCACCATTTTAGCTTTTAGAAGGTGCTTTGACCCCATCCAAAATGGCATAATTCATGCAGACTTGCGAATTTGGGGGATTTTCCATAGTTACAGCATGTGGGTGTCCTTAAAGTCCCTAAGTCCATAGAGCAGAGGTGGGCAAACTTGGTCCTAGAGGGCCGGTGTCCTGCAGAGTTTAGCTCTAACTCTAATCAAACACACCTGCTTATAGATTTCTAGTTATCTTGAAGTTACTGATTAGCATGTTCAGGTGTGTTGGATTAATGTTGGAGCAAAACTGTGAAGAGCTGCGGCCCTCCAGGAATCGAGTTTGAGACCTATGCTGTATGCTCTATGCATAGGTCTCAAACTTGATTCCTGGAGGGCCGCAGCTCTGCACAGTTTTTCTCCAACATTAATCAAACACAGCTGATCTAGCTAATCAAGGTGTTCAAGACTACTAGATACTATTAAGCAGGTGTGAATTAGAGGTGGTTGGAACTAAACTGTGCAGAGCGGTGGCCCTCCAGGAATCGAGTTTGAGACCATTGCTGTAGAGCAGGGCTTCTCAATCTCAATCCTGGAGGGCCGGTGTCCTGCAAAGTTTAGTTCCAACCCCAATCAGACACACCTGTGCTAGCTAATTAAGCTCTTAAGCTCTTAAGTCACACTGCACTTTTCTCCACTTCCATTCGTACGCACGTGAATGCGTCAGACCGGAAATGCAAGCTTGTGCGACAATGTTCGGAGTTTGCTGGTGAACTCTGACCTGCGGAATCGCATAACATGATTGCTTGAGACCAATTGAAGATCAAAACATGACCTCTTTGGACAGGAATTTAAAACATGGACCAATCACTCGCACTTTTTTTTGCTGAGGCAAGCTCTGAGCAGACTTCTACTCAATAGTCAAAGAGCATTATACAGTATGCACTTGCATTCTTGTGGACTTACAATAGTTACTGCATGATTGTGTCATACAAGACTATAGGGTAGCCAAGCAACATCAAGCTGTGGTCACACTAGAGTTTGAGCTTGTGAAATTCTGTAGTACAGCGCTGCGAAAGGGGGGCGGAATTAAACAAGATAATTAGACATTTAAAAAGCAAGCGATTGGTCCATATTTTAAATTTCTGTCCAGAGAGGTCATGTTTTGATCCTCGATTGGTCTCACGCAGTCAAGTGATGTGATTTCGCAGGTCAGAGTGAACCAAGCTTGAACTTTGCAATGCAGGGAGTTGCAAAACTTGTCGCAAAAGCTTGCGGTTCCGGTCTGACGCATTCGCGTGCGCATGAATGGAAATCTATGGGGAGAAAAGTCCAGTGTAACCACAGCTTCAGTCCTGGAGGGCCATTGCGGAGTTCATCTCCATTAATAATCAAACACACCTGAAACATTTAACATACGTCTTCAGGATTGCTCGAAAATTACAAGCAGGTGTGTTTTATTAGTGATGGAGCAAAACTCTGCAGGGTTATAGCTCTCCAGGCCTGGAGCAGCCCATTCCTGATTTTGTGGCCATGATGCACCCACAATGTACACTTCTGCTGTGTTTGAGCAATTTATTTACCTAACACGCCCAATATTAAAACCAAAGTCAATGTGAACAGTGGTCACATGGTAAGTGTGTGCCCATGGAGTCCACAAGAGCGTGGTGGGCAACTTCTGTTCCGACTTTGGGACAAGCTCTGACTTCTGCAGTCAACAGTCAAATCAGCATTCCGTCATGAAAGTGCAGACTCAAAAGACTCAAAGTGTTTAGGCTGCCATTTGAAATTGTGGCAGCTTTATTTTTTTATTTATCTGTGCTATTTTTAGCTATTATTTTACACTCCGTACACATATCAGTGACACAAATGTCTTCTTTTTTGTATCTTATGGCCTGTTTCCACTGAGTGGTACGGTTCAGTTCAGTACGCTTTTATGGCTGTTTCCATGGTCAAAAGGGTACCAAGAAGTACTGTACCACTTTTTGGGTACCCTTTGCAAAGGGTACCTAGCACGACAAAAGGGTACCTAAAGGCAGAGCTAGACACACATATACATATAATAATGAGCCATGGTCGACCCGAGTTTAAACAAAACTTGTCATCCTCTTGATTAACAGCCACAAAGCCAAAAAGAACAAAATCTGTTGTGCCCTGTTGTTGTTTTACGAGGCCGCCCAAAAGCGCTAGCAGTTTCACTTTCTCCAGAGAGCTCGCCGCACGTCTATATATGAACTAACAAACTTTTTGAGCTGATGATAATAACTAGTACATGATAATTGAAGTGCTTCTGACATCTGATCCTTTCAGAAGAGGACAAAAGCGCAAGTGAAGCGTGAAAAAACAAAGGAGAAGCTGGAAAAAACAACGGAGCAAATGATTCTTTCAGCAACCTAAAACATCAACAAACTGCCTCTATTATCGTCACATTTTGGACTATTATGAACTCGTAATGACGGAATTACTCTCCAACAAGAGGTTACATGTGCTGGTGAAGATTAAAGAAGTGAGAGGTTTGCACTAACTGGGCTATATTTCATGTTGTTTTTGAACCCAAATAAGGACTAAATGTATGCTGTGTGTAGTTTTTCTGTATTTGGGAACGAATCAGACATTGTAAGAGTCTGTATGTGTTCATATAAAGTATGTTGCATTTATTTATTTATTGTATATAATCGCAGACATTACAGTAGACTATGTCACAGATCATTGATCTGCAGTTATAATTAAATTATGTTCATAGAAAGATTATTAATGAACATTTATGCACAAGTATTTATGTGTATAAAGCATCTGTTTTGTGAGAAGAGCTTCTCATATAATATATGAATGACCAGTACAGCTTTACTTTAACATTTCCTCGAGCAAGAATGACGTCATCTGAAACTTTCTGTCGTACACCACACCCACCATTGGTACCCTTTTGGCAGTAGAAACTCAAGCCCAATAAAGGCGACCCGTACCAACTCGTACCGTACTGTACCACTCAGTGGGAAAGGGCTATTAAGCCCTGGACACAACCAGCTGACTTCAAAGAACTAGCATTGATGAAAATTGACTGTGATTGTCACCTCGTGACTGTAACTAATTGTATATTGTGTGCCTCATGAGAGGATGTGTTTTGACTTGCAGCGTTTGCTTATTTTCATTACACACATTTTTATTTGTAGCTGAACAGCCAATCAGAGTGTTCTTATTCACTGATAGTCAACACCAATTCTACATGCTAAATTGGTCAAACTCTCCCCACGAGAGGCAGCCTGTCCAACAAACCAAACAAACTAGCCTGACAGATACTCCCTGACGACCACACACTGTTCAGTTGCCTACTCATAATAATTATACATTCGGTCAGTGGATGTGAAACCATGAGCATTTACACTACAAAAGACATATCACTCAGATGTCACTCAAACTATTTCTGGAAGTGGTCAAAAGTAGTTCCTGTATTTAGTGTTGTCCGATTGGATCGGATTGGCTAAAATGGATTGACAAATATACCTTGCGTAAATGGAGTCTTGCTGTTTTAAAATGACAGTAGAAATGTTGAAAACTAAAATGCAACTGCTGACTAAATGAAAGAGCAACCTCTGAGCAATCAAATGTTCCACTGGCTGCACATAAACGGCCAGTGTAACTGTAGGACTGTGTGTTGGGAGTGTTTGTGATAATGTTGGAACAGGCGTATGGTGTCCAGATCTTCCTCTGGGAGATGAGTGTGTCAACTTCTGCCCACTAATCTGCTGTCTTTGTCGTGTCTGCTGAGCTGGTGTCATCTGTGCCTTTTCTCTCTCACTTTCTGTGGTCGCTCTGCGTTTAAACGCAGATGTTTCTTTATGAGTCCACTGCATATCATTTCACTGAAATGACTGCATGTGGTGAGAAGGTGCATGGAAAGCCTTGTCTCACTGTGTTTTCTGGTTTCCCTGTGTGCTCAGCGGTTGTGTAGTTTGGAACGGGTGCGAAAATATATGCATCTTCCATAAGGACGGATGCCTCGCCGCCACCCCATTGGTTCCCTGTATATCTCTTCATTATCACTGATCACTCAATCACTCAGAGTCGTCCAACCTCTCAGCGTGTGGCTGGCTGTAGTTTGTCATCATTTCCTTGCCGAGCCGCACGGTTGCTTGCTAGACAGAAGTCTACCTCCGACGGTGCGGAGTAGCTTCCTGGTTACATCTGTGGGCTTGTTGGAGAGGATCAGACAATGATGAACTAATGAGTGTTAATTAGTGCGCTCACAGGGGCTGCTCTTCGGAGAGGACAGGGGTGGAGCGGGGTCAAAGAAGGGACACTGCTGTGGAAATCACTGCCATAGAATTAAACTTGTTTATTTGCTCAGTTTTGCAAGCTTTTTTGTACCTGTTTTGTGGGTTTGCCACATACAGTGCTGTGAAAAAGTAAGTGCACCCTATGAAAAGTGATGACTTTTTGAGGATATTTACTTTTACTGAAGTGATGTAACGTTTGACACTTGATATATAAATCATAAATTGATTTTATTGCATTGATTGCAATGGGAAAGGTTAGTGCACCCCTACCTTCTCCTGTATGACAGCAATAGACAAACAATAGAAAGGTTTTTGCTTTACACTTTTGAACAGTTTTGTGAACATATGGCATTTTTATCAAAATAGCTTTCGTTCACACAGATCCACATAGACAGCTTTGATCCTAACCATAACTCTTACCTGTCTGCAATATAAGAATATTATAAATAATATCACAAGATGCATTGTGAATGAGCTTTTTAAGGATTAGCTCTTTGATTCTCAACCAGCGTTGCTCCATTTACCTGACATTTGCATTTGTGTTACAGAATAAGTGTTGGACTAATGCCACAGTATTGACTTGTTCATTCTTGGACATCCTCTTGAGAATGAAGTAGTCACTCAAAAGAAGATGGATGATGCCTCAGGGGAAATTTGCCCATTCTTGCTCTTAAACTCATATAATACCATATTGGGACCCTCCATCTTATTCCAATATTCAGAATATCAATCAATGGATATGGATTATTGATCCTTGAATTGTTGCAATTAGACCCTTTTCCTGAGTTCCGAGTATGTACTTTCTTTATTATTCATATTGAAAAACAGTACACGTTTTTATTCTTTTTTTTAACGATCCTAGTGTTGTCTGGTCCCGTGTTGGCGTGGGTATCCTCTGGGTGCTCCGGTTTCCACCACAAGTCCAAAGACGTGGTATAGGTGAATTGGGCGGGCTAAATTGTTCGTAGTGTACGTGTGTGTATGAATGTTTCCCAGTCATGGGTTGCAGCTGGAAGGGCATCAGCTGCGTAAAACATGCTGGATAAGTTGGCGGTTCATTCCGCTGTGGCGACCCCAGGTTAATAAATGGACCAAGCAGAAAAGAAAATGAATGAATGAATATTAATTTTGGCTAAAATACCCCTAGAATCAGAAGGTCCATAACTAACTATATTTAGTTTCTGTCGTGAATATTAATGAGCTCCACTCTGACACACACACACACACACACACACACACACACACACACACACACACACACACACACACACACAGCATAATATACACTGAACACAGACAAATATAAACCGAATCAGAGTAACGTTTACCTATTTTGCTCACCAGATCTGTCAACACAATCTCACGGCAATTCGTAACTTTGTGATTTAGTGGCTAATTCGTATGAGTTCGTACGGTCTAATTTGTACAGTTTAGTACAATTTTTTCATCGCCCAATGACGGTTGAGGTTAGGGGTGGGGTTAGGTGCCACACCTACTTTTTAAAATCGTACATTTTCGTATGACTGAACTCGTTTGAGCCACTAAACTGACAAAACGTAAAATACTTACGTTTCCACATGAGATCAGGCTGGATCTGTTGTGGATAAAGGCTACATTGTAATTAAACTTGACAAAAATGAGTGATAGAGATGCATCGTGTTGTATTTTGAAGATACAGTAAAAGAAAACATAGCCAGGAATCAACATATGACATTTGAGCAGAGTTATTTGACATGATTCAGCAAAAGATGTAACTAAACATACCTTATGCCACTTCAGAGTGGAGATGAATAAATGTGTAATCTGTAAATCTTGTATTTTGCATCCTGAGGTGAGTTTGAAACATGTCTTGGTTGCCCAGTAATGCACAGTAAACATTTTGGGGCTCGTGTTAAAAAAAAAAGAAAGAAAAAAAAACAAAAAACTAAATATATATATATATATATATATATATATATATATATATATATATATATATATATATATATATATATATATATATATATATAAAATAAAAAAATATATAAATATCATCCCAGAACAATCGGGCCTAACTTAAAGCTTGTCACAACCAACGTTTTGTCCTAAAAATTATTAACTTTATGTTGTTATAATGTTGATTATTTCACTGCTCTCAAATGAGTTAGCTGTCAGTTGCTATCAAACATACATGAATAATGATGTACTAATATGTAAACTAAATGTTACTTAATTATGTTACTTAATAATGAGTTAAAGCATGTGCTAATCAAGATCTTCAACTACAAGATGAGAACATCATGTGAGTTCATCTGTGAAAAATGGCGACCGTAATTACTTGTTAGTACATGTTAGTTAATTAATGTATTAATTAACCCTTTAGTTTAAGCTTAATGTAACCAACATGAACTCATGACCTGCTAATGTATCGTTATGTCATCAGTTTACTTGGAGGAGCTCGTTATCATGAACTCATTCTTAACTACTCATAAACTCCTGTCTTTGAACTGTTCATTTTGATGTAGACCAAACACTTTTCTATTGTTTTTCAATGTAACATTTAATTTTCAGGTTAGTACATCATTATACATGTACTGTTATTGTAACGTGTTACCCAAACATCCTTTTTAACCCTTAAAATATCAGTTAACATTAAAAAAAAAGTCGAAGTGTGTCCTTAAAAGTGTTGCTGGACACACATAATATACAACACAAGCTACAATCTTTTTCATCTCACTGTGACCACCCAAAACAAAGCTTTTAAACTGTATTTTAATACAGGTTATAATGGTTACAACAACCTTTCCTTGCACATTTTCTTGATTATACAGTATGTGATAAGCCACAAATAGCGCTCTCGCATTAAGCCTCATACTGTCTATGTTCTTACATCTGCCGTTCCTCTCCAACCTGTTTCTATATTGCCTTCTATCGCTGCATTAATTAATGTTTTCCATGCTGTTGTTGTTGTTCCAGGAGCATAAAGAGGGAGAAAAAAAAACAGTCAACACAGCATCAGCGAATAAACTCTGTCTCAAGGCAGAAACAACTGCGAGAGCAAGCAGGGCGGCTTCCAAATGAGCTGTAGCTTGTTTGATCTCTTGCTAACCGCTCAAATCCTGCACAGCTTGAGAATGATGTGGTTTAGCGACTAGCTGACTCCTCTCAGGACTGTGTGTGTGTGTTTTATCTGTTGACGCTCTGCTTTAGATCAATGACATGGTCAATCCGGCCCGTGCCTGGCCCACGTGACAGTGGGTATTAAAGAGGTGAGCGGTCTGTTTCTCCTGAAGAGACTCAGCTAGTATTGAGAAGAAAGACAGAGAGAGAGAGAGAGAGCGAGAGAAGTGTAGCCGTATGCTAGCCTGCTGAGTAATGCGGTCACAATCAAGCTTATCCGTCGTGTACAGCTGACCCTCAGTGTCATGGCTAATGACCTGGACCAGATCAAAGAAGAGATTTGTAAAGTCAAACACATGGAATTAGTAGCAATGCTACATCACCTTTTTACATCACCTTTTTATGTAAGCCAATTTTTAAGATTAACATCAGAAATGAATGATGCAAATGCCAAATTGTGAAAAAATATATCGATTTTTTTTTTCTTTTCACAAAATATATATGCCTTTAATTGTAAAATAGTTTTTGCATTTAATTGAGGTGGCTTTTGACTTAGGCCCAATCCCAATTCTATTTTTGTACCCCTTCCCCTTGGCCCTTAAAACAAAGTGTGAAGGGGAAGGGCTACAAATTTTAGCCCTAAGAAATTGGACAGCACTACAGCACCTGCACACATCATCATATGTCATCGCAATCTCTTGCTTCATATGAGATCGACGATCATGACTGCTGTAGTTATTCCAGTTGCGTTTTTTTTTGGTGTTCATCTTCAGGAAATATCTGAAGGCATATACTGTACCATGTTATTATCATAATGATATAATGTGGCAATAAGCTCGTAACTGTAGTGTGTATTTACATCGTGGTCATATTCATCTTTGTAAACACACACAAAACGACATTAACATTATAGCAGACACTGTAAAAAGCTCATTCCCAGCCACCAAACTTTTCTGACAGGGGGATTCGAGTGTCATCGAGTGTCAGAATGTTGTGGGACAACTGCACAGGAATATTTAGCGGTTTATATTTTAGCATTTTTATTTGAGAGGACAGTAGAGAGTATTGACAGGAAAGCATGGGGAGCAGAGAGAGGGGAAGGATCAGCATAGGACCGCGAGGCAGAATCGAACTCGGGTTGCCGTGAGCACCAGAGTTTATATGTCGATGCACTAACTACTACACCACTTGCGCCGACTTAGCATTTTTTTTAAAAGCATGAACGCAGTTATGAATATATTAAAACATATGCTTGTTTGTTGTAAAAATTCATAATAATGACAAAAATACTAATTTGTGCAATTCCTTACTTCTGCGTGCAGACATTCTGCTGCTGTTGATGGTGTTTTTTGGGAAATTTTCTTATCCCTTGGTTTCAAGTGTGATCCTGAAAAATCTCCATTTAAAGGGGAATCTAGCTCTTCCCATTAGCCCTACGCCTTCAAGATAAAGAGAATTGGGACACCCCTACCCCTTCACGTGAACGTGCAAAACAAGGGGTAGGGTTAAGGGGAAAGGCTAAGGGGTAGATTTGGGATTGGGCCTTAATATGTAAAAAGAGTTAATGGTAGATGGAAATGCATTTGCCGAATAAAATTGTATGAAGAAAACATTATACCCTCGTGAATTATCAGCTGTTTTACTCATATCTGCATGTACTGTATTATATTAATTCCCAAAAATATTTTTATGCTCAAATGATGTAAATTTTGAATTTTTGATGTATAAGAATTAAAGTAGAAAACGTTAGATGGAAACAAATTAAATTAAAATGAAATTAAGTTAAATAATGACATAAATTAAATAATTTACTATTAAGCTAAAATTAAAGCCATGTGAATAATCCCCTCTCATGCTTAGACAGTTGAAATCAGAATTATTAAACCCCCTTTGAAATTTGTTATCTTTTTAAAAATATTTCCCAAATGATGTTTAACAGAGCAAGGAAATTTTCACAGTATGTCTGATAATATTTTTTCTTCTGGAGAAAGTCTTATTTGTTTTATTTTGGCTAGAATAAAAGCAGTTTTTAATTTTTTAAAAAACAATTTAAAGTCAAAATTATTATCCCCTTTAAGCTATATATATTTTCTCGAGTCTACAGAACAAACCATCGCTATACAATAAATTGCCTAATTACCCTAACCTGCCTAGTTATCCTAATTAACATAGTTAAGCTTTTAAATGTCACTTTAAGCTGTATAGAAGTGTTTTGAAAAATATCTAGTCAAATATTATTTACTGTCATCATGGTAAAATAAATCAATTATTAGAAATTAGTTATTACAAAAAATCTTCTCTCCGTTAAAACAGAAATTCTTGAAAAAAATAAACAGGGGGGCTGATAATTCAGGGGGGCTAATAATTCTGACTTCAACTGTATCTGCTCATTGCATCATACTTTCAGTAATTGCAAGTTATGATTCTAAAGTACATTGATAACTTTGCCCTATCATTACTTTTTGCAGTCCTATATCTATTATGTTTGCCTTCTACTCTGCATACCCAGTACGGGTCCGTGATGTCATTTACTTTCGCATTCTTTAAATTTTACAGGTCCATACTGGCCCAATACTCACATAACTGGATCTGTTCTATCATCAGTTGGAATAGAATAACTTTTGCATAGATTATGATAGAGATTTATCTTTTTTGCCTGTGATTACTGACATGTGCAGGAACCACCAATATGAATTACAGCAACCTAGACCAAGCAGAACCCAAAAGGAACACTTTCAAATTTGAGTTTACAAAAAAAAAGCACCTTTTTTTTGAAGGGGTTTATTATAACACAGACAACATATACAAATATTTTAATCAGTTTCAACAGTGTTTTATGAAAATTTAAAGGGTTTTCTTTAAAATGATACCAAACTTGGATATTTACACCTCTGCATGTGGATTTGGGAAGCTTTTGAATTTGGGTAGGCAAAATCCAGGCGGAAACCCCAAAGTAGCACTTGACTTTAAGAGGTTAATTTACTGCTGGTGATGGCCAGGGCTTAATTTAATTCAATCCAGATCCGGTGTTCTGTCAATTTGTCCTGTCAGATTTTTGGGAAACAGCTGTATGCCGTGTATATGGTGGCTAAGTTGTTAGCACAGTCGCCTGACAGCAAGAAGGTCGCTGGTTTGAGTCCCAGCTGTGCCAGTTGTTTGTGTTATTTTGATAAAATTTTTCCCCCTGTTTGTATGGGTTTACTCCGGGTGCTCCGGTTTCCCCACAGTGCAATGTCATGTGGTAGGTGAATTGGGTAAACAAAACGGGCCTTAATGTATGAGATTGTAACCAGATTGTGCTACCAGCCTAAATTTTGATGTAGAGTGCTAATGAGGCTGTGATATTACCCTAACCTACCCAAATGCCTAACCCCAACCATTTCAATACCGTTTTGGCAGAATAATCTAATGGGTAGGATAAAATGTCAGGACACCAGCACCTCTGAAATCTGATCAGGCACCCTTATTTTGGTGTCTGGATTTGCCTTAATACAAGTCTAGATTTGAAATGAGCACACAAAACTTAAACACACAAAAGACACAATATCTAAATAGCCCCTTAAATGTGTCGCTGCCATCACAAAGAACTGCAAAAGAACTTTACAAAAGACTGCTCAAATTTAAAATATCCACGCTTATTACAGCTTTTTGTTTTTATCACAGCTCTGCCAGTGAGAGTGGTTGAGCTCAAGCGTATCAAATGAAAAGTAAATGAAGGCATCTTGAGGAGGGCAGGGGTTGTTGCTAGATCGGATATAGCTGCGGCCGGAAGTTAACGAGAATTATTTATATTATTTATTAAATTTCCCATTGATTGTATTTTATTAATGTCTACCCCCAGCCCAACCCTAAACCCAACCGTCACGGTAATGTAAAAACAGTAGTTGTACCGATTATTATGTATGCTATCTATTAAATTAGCCAATATATTGTTTTTTAACGCCTGCCCCCCACCCCAACCCTAAAACCAACCGTCAAAGTGCTGTAAAAATATTAATTATTGTGATACAGTGTCATAAAAAAATGCTGCTATATTAATGTGCCTATTGGACTTCCGGCCTGCCATGTATCCGATCTAGGCTTTCCCGAGGGCAGGGCATGTCTGATACAAGAGATCAAGATTGCCAAGAGATGGTCAAGATTTGATGAGAAACTAGGTGACTTGAAATCTAACATTGATTTCTTTAGGCGGACGTGACAAACTGCAAGCTTTGCATGTTTATATCAGTTTTATATTTTCTAAACACAAATTTTGGAACACACTAGCTAATAAATATTCGTAAAACTAATGGACTGAAACAAACATATACAATTCTTTATTCTAATTTCATAGGACCTTTAACATAAAAACTACCCCCTCCCTAAAGAAAAAGAATAAACCCTGATTTTTGAGTACATACACACTATAAAAATGACTGAATCAGGTTATTATTTAAAGTTGGCCCACCAAAGTGACTGTGCGAATGCTGTGTTACCTCTCCCTCCTCTAATCATGTGCTGGATCCATCACTCCACTTTGTTCCGGTGTCCTGACATTTTATCCTACCCATCAGATTATGCGACCAATGCTGTATTTAAATAGTTCTGAGGTTGGGTAAATAGTTCTGAGATGTTAGGTAGGTTAGAGCGATATACAGCTTCAAATCCCACTACTCTACATTAAGATTTACACTGTTAGCAAAATCTGATTGGTAGCATATTGCGTTATCAAAATGTGCTGCCTACTTTTTGAATGGGAGGTAGGACAATCTGAGAAGGTAGGACAAATCGACAAAACACCGGGACCTTGCAATGAACAAAATTTACACTGATTATTATATTAGAAATACTACCGTCAGCTTCTTGTGTCACTTAATGGAAACACACAAGTTTTTTTTATTATTTATGTTTTTTGCAGACTTTGAAAATGTATGATTCAGTTTAGGATTGAAACCATGTTCATAAGACATAAAAAACAAAACAAAAACAACATGACTTGTGTGGATAGCAGCGAACTCGAGGTATTTGAGATGAAATGTAGTTAGCATGTGGCTAAGCTACAGGCCACCTCAAAACAGCTGAAAGCATGTGAAGGCATGATATGTTGCACGAGTTTTTAACCGGTTTCTCTTATAGGAGTTGATAACCTAGAGTCACACACAGCAGATCCTTTGCTGGTGCCCCTTAAAAGGAAAGCATTATTTTATCTCATTACTGCAGTCAAGCTGTGTCAACACTACTTCAAACACAGGTCATGAATACTGGTTAACCCTTTGACATCAGCATTTGTGGTACTTTTCATTTTCAGGATGTCTTGATGAATTGTAAGATCAGAAGAACACTGTTTATTTGAAATAGAATTTTTGCAATATATTTATGTCTTTATGAACAATTGATGATACATTACTGATCAATGACTTAAAGTATCACAATAATAATATTGAATGCTATTTTATTAGTGACCCTATACTTAAAGAGATACTAGATGTTTTGTTTTGTTTTGTTTTGTTTTGTTTCATTATTTCATTTATTTATTTTATTTCATTTTATCTTATTTTTTATTTTATTTTATTTTTGGTTTTGTTTTGTTTTATTATTTTATTTTTTATGTTTTGTTTTATTTTATTTTAGCTTATTTTTTATTTATTTTTTTGCTTTGTTTTGTTTTATTTCATTTTTTTATTTTACTTTATTTTATTTTTGTTTTATTGTCTTATTTTTTGTTTTGTTTTGTTTTATTGTTGTTGTTTTATTTTTATTTTATTTTGTTTTGTTTTATTTTATTTTATTTTATTTTATTTTATTTTATTTTATTTTATTTTATTTTATTTTATTTTATTTTATTTTATTTTATTTTATTTTATTTTATTTTATTTTATTTTATTTTATTTTATTGTGAGGCAACAGTGCTAACTAGTGCCTCTTTGACCATTACTATGTGAAAAAAAAACTTTTTTTATTTTTATGAATGCATTTACTGACACATTTTCTATTCATTCTATTATCATTTTAATACCTCTTATCTCTATAATTTCATTTTATCGTTTTGAATTTAGGATGAAAAATTATATATGTGGACTGAATATGAGATTAAATATAATATATACTAATATTCACTCAAAAATTTCTCACTAGTGGATGTTTGTTAAATATGAGGACTGAATGTCATTTGCTCATCTCTCTCTAAACTCTCTCAAAATTTACCCCACTGAAATATCTTTTCTCTGATCACGTGCACGTGCATGAGTCCGGCACTATGTCTTTCTTGAAAAACGCTTTTAAACCCATTAGTGACACCTGTGTGTGTTTGTGAGTGTGTGGATGGAGATGCTCAGGAGGAGCAGGCGGCCAAAGCAGATTAGCAGGATCTCACATGTTGCGTAACAGATCCTCCTCCTCCTGTCTCGAACCCGCTGCAGTCCAGCCATCAGCTGCTTTTACTAACACTTACAATCCTCACAGTGTGGCTGCCCAGTTTGTGATGTGTTTGAGTTCCCAGCTTCTGAAACGAAGGCCTGATGCTTTGTTGATTTTGCCTTTGAGGTAGTGTTTTTCCAACTTCAACTCCAGAGTATTTGCAATAACTATGCCAAGGTTATTGGGTCAATTCCTAGGGAATGCACAAACTGAAAATACACAACCTTGAGTGCAGTGTTAGTTTGGATAAAAGCCAAGTGTACGAAAATAAAATATCTGTTAGGAGAATAAATAAGTCTTGATGGATCATACCAATTGATGAAAAGCTGAACATTTATAATAATCATTAAATAATTATAATAGTAAATATTTTCAATGTGTGATCATTTTTGAATAAAAATGTCTGCTCTTAAATTCAACTGTTGATCTTCTACAGATGCTTAATTTGGCCTTGCTGTATTGCGGTAACTACGCAAAGGTTTTTTCCTAGTAAAATGCATAAACTGATAATACAGTATATAACAGGAGTCACCAATCTCTGTCCTGGAGGGCCGGTGTCCCTGCAGAGTTTAGCTCCAACTTGCCTTAACACACCTGCCTGGATATTTCAAGTATACCTAGTAAGACCTTGATTAGCTTGTTCAGGTGTGTTTGATTAGAGTTGGAGCTAAAATCTGTAGGGCACCGGCCCTCCAGGAACAAGATTGGTGACCCCTGGTATATAACATTGAGTTCAGTGTTTACTTGGATGAAAGACTCTTCCAAAAATGCAATTATAACATAAATATCTGTTGGGGTCACACAATACGCCAAACAATACACCAATTGACAATTGATTCTTCAACCACAGTTAGAATAATAATTCCTGCATTGTTATGATTTAGTTCTTATATACAATACTGGATGCTAAATTATGGCGTGCTGCAGCTTAAACAACATGGCAATGACAATAAAATTAATTGTTGATGAATCAAACGTATTGATGAAAAGCTAAACATTTATTATAATCATTAAATCATAATAATAGGTAATAATTCTAAAGTGTCATCATATTTGAATAACATTGCTCTTATATTAAACCGTTGACCTTCTATAGATGCTAAATTATGCCTTGCTGTATTGCGGTAACTATGCAAAGGTTATGGGTTTGATTTCCTAGTAAAATTCATAAACTGATTATATATAACATTGAGTGTAGTTTTTTTATTTCCTCTACCAAAAGTGCAAATATAAAATAAGGATCTGTTTGGGTTACACAACACACCATACAATAAACCAGTTGATGAATGATTTCTTCAACCGCCATTAGAATAATAATTTCTGATTTGTTATGAATTTAGTTCTTATATCCAATAATGGATGCCAAATTATGGCTATTTGTAGCTTAAACAACATGGCAATAACAACAAAATTCATAAGCTCATAGGTTTGATTTACTGAAAATGCATGAACTGATAATATATAATTGTTATTGCAGTTATTCTTGATAAAACATCTGCTAAATGTGCATGTGTAGAGTTTTAAAAGTACATCTCGCTATAATGTGAATTTAATGAACTGATTTAAGAAAATGCAGCATATTTATTCCTATAACTAATATGAAATAAAATACTTAAAGTGCACCGATACATGCATACACATATACATACAGTAGTCAATATGTACTCACTGGTCACTTTATTAGGTACACCTTACTTGTACCAGGTTGGACCACCTTTTGCCTTCAGAACTGTCTTAATCCTTCATGGCATAGATTCAACAAGGTGCTGGAAATATTCTTCAGAAATGTTGGTCCATATTGACATGATAGCATCACACAGTTGCAGCAGATTATTCGATTTGTCAGCTGCACATTGCTCCACCACATTCCAAAGGTGCTCTATTGGATTGAGATCTGGTGACTGTGGAGGCCATTTGAGTACAGCGAACTCATTGTCATTGTGACAGGAGTGGCACCCGGTGTGGTCTTCTGCTGCTATAGCCCATGCGCCCCAAGGTTCGATGTGTTGTGTGTTCAGAGATGCCCTTCTGCATACCTCGGTTGTAACGAGTGGTTATTTGAAATGCTGTTGGCTTTCTATCAGCTGGAACCAGTCTGGCCATTCTCCTCTGACCTCTGGCATCAACAAGGCATTTACACCCACAGAACTGCCGCTCACTGGATATTTTCTCTTTTTTGGACCATTCTCTGTAAACCTTGGAGATGGTTGTGTGTAAAAATCTCAGTAAATCAGCAGTTTCTAAAATACTCAGACCATCTCTGACCCGTCTGGCACCCCTCTGGCACCTCACTTAATTCACCTTTCTTCCCCATTCTGATGCTCGGTTTGAACTGCAGCAGATCTTCTTGACCGTCTCTACATGCCTAAATGCATTGAGTTGCTGCCATGGGATTGGCAGGGTTTAATTGGTTTTAATTAAAACACAGTTCTTGACCTCCACGAGATGCAGGATTTAATCTTCCTTTAGCTCAAACAGTTGAACAATGCCAAAGGTCATGGGTTCGATTCCCAATGAAAGCAAAAACTGCTGAACTGCCATAATGTAATGTCATTTTGATCAGATTTCTTGATTGCATTATTTAATAAGACATTGTGATAACAAATACTTGCATGTCTGTGGATGTTGTAGTATGTAAATGTGTGTACACGTGTGTTGTACAATATGTGTGTGCACACGTGTGTGTGGCCTTAAGGTCTCTGCCAGACTGCTCACCTCATGTAGGTTCAGTCAAAAGCTCTCACAAATGTCATTAACTTCCCAGCCTGTGGCTGATCAGCCCATGTGCTCACAAGCTGCTGCTGGCCAACTGCAGTGTGAGTGAGTGTGTGTGTGTGTGTGTGTCTTCTACCAAGAAACAAGACTGAGCTGTGGACAAGTTCACACTGAGTTCACTCTGACTGCAAATTACAAAGTGACCACAACACTCATTTTCAATAAGAATGGGTGATTTCGGAAGTCATGAAAGAATGACGTGAAATGAGCCCATCGTGTAATGTGACAATATTTATGCAAATGAGCAGAGAGAAGCTCATGCAATCTCCTGTCATTTAGTGTTGGCAAGATAGAAGTTCATATAACCTCCTAGGGCTTGAGTGTCCACATACGTGGACAGCACATTTTAGCTTTTAAGTGGCTATTTAAAATACTTTCAATGTTTTATATTTTGTTATCCTGCAACTGTTTTGCGGAATATGAAATGTCCCAAACACCATTTTTAACTGTCCAAAATGGAAAAAAAAATTAGTTTTTACTCTCTGATAGTCAAAGCAAGTCAATTTTTTTTAAATATATAAATTCTATGTTAAATATGCATTAAAAAACATTCAGGAAAAAGTGTTTTATGTAAATTCGGACCATGAGTCCACATATATGGACATCATTTTTCTCTAAAAGTACATCATGTCAGAAGATGATACTCAGATTTTTATTCTAATTAGGTTCCAAAAAGGCCAAATATCAAAGAGAAATAAAAAATGCAAGTAAAAAACACCTTGAGCCTTAAAAGGATAACTTTAGATATTAATATTCATTTATACCCATAAAAAGTTAATTGATTATAAGATTTGTCTATTGATAATCATTCAACTTGTTTGATAGGTATTATATGAATCACACACCATTTCTGATTCTGATTTTTGTTACTGTGGCCAGATTTATCTATTTTTACTCACTGTAGTTTAGTAGTTTTTATACATGATAATAATGTTAGCTGTGAATGAAAAAGAAGAAGAGATTTAAAGAAGAGATTTAAAACATATAAATGCTCCGCTTTTTTGCCAACAAATGGCAACTATGGACAACTATGGACAATAAATGGCTTTTCTGATGTCTTTGGTTACATAGTTTACAGGGTATATTGATGTCTTTACGTTCATGAGTGTTTTGATACATTTCGTTTTAAAAAAAAAAATCGAACAATTTTATGCTATAACTACTATTCGTTCATTCGTTCATTTGTTCGTTCATTTGTTCGTTCATTTGTTCATTCATTCATTCATTCATTCATTCATTCATTCATTCATTCATTCATTCATTCATTCATTTTTCTTCGGATCTTGCCGGATCCTGTTCCGGGAAAGGTCAGATATCCGCGTTTTGCGTTCTGGTAGTTATTTTAACTGATCTGCCATTAACATATGCATGGTGAATCCGAGTCCGAGTGAAAAATAGCAAGCAAAGCTGTGTGGATTGTGGACACACATAAAGATAGTCACTTTTGACCAAACAGCTTTCTTACGTTTACAATCACTCTCATTGGCTGGTGATTATTGCTTCACGCACAGTGAGCAGCGAAAACAAATAATGGCATAGTGGTCTACCTAAATAATATTTGTATTTTCAAAATGAGTCAGTCAAGCATATATTAATTTTTAATAGTGAAGTGAACTGAATATCAGTGATGTTAGTAAACTTAATAGTGATGTTTCATCTGATTTATGTTTGTAGCTACAGGTTTGTTTGATTTTTTTTTATCCATGGTTGACCCATAACGTTACATTGCACAAAATAATTAAAGAAATGTAATGCCTTTTCGCTATAATGGCTTAGTAACGTCATGTTCCAGCAAAACTGAAATTGTGTGGCAAACATCGGTCACAGTAACTTTTATTTCCTGGTTTTGTTCTGGAAATTATCCATTTACAAATTAAGCACTGGCTTAGTCCTTTATTTATCAGGGGTGACCACAGCGAAATGAACTGCCAACTATTCCAGTACATGTTTTATGAAGCGGATGCCATTCCAGCCGCAACCCAGTACTGGGAAACACTCATACACTTTCACATTCAAACACACATACACTACGGCCAATTTTGGCTAACCCAATTCACCTGCTATACCACATGTCTTTGGACTGTGGGGGAAACCAGAGCACCCAGAGGAAACCCACATGAACATGGGGAGAACATGCAAACTCAACACAGAAATGCCAACTGACCCAGCTGGGATTCAAACCAGCGACCTTCTTGCTGTGAAGCGACAGCGCTAGCTAAAACTACCATAATGAAGCACATTCACAATTGATTGCTCTTGATGCTTTCAATAACTGCAGTGATATCAGCAATAAGTTGGTTGATTGGATAAACAGTTGAAGTCAGAATTATTAGCCCCCCTGATTTATTAGCCCCCCTGTTTATTTTTCCCCACAATTGCTGTTTAACGGAGAGATTTCTTCAACACATTTCTAAACATAATAGTTTTAATAACTCATCTCTAATAACTGATTTATTTTATCTTTGCCATGATGACAGTAAATAATCTTTCACTACATATTTTTCAAGACACTTTTATACAGCTTAAAGTGACATTTAATGGCTTAAGCAGGTTGATAAGGTTAACTAGGCAGGTTAGGGTAATTGGGCAAGTTATTGTATAATGATGGTTTGTTCTGTAGACAGTAGAAAAAAAAATTGCTTAAAAGGGCTAATAATTTTGTCTTTAAAATGGTTCATAAAAAAATTAAATCTGCTTTTATTCTAGCCGAAATAAAACAAATAAGACTTTCTCCAGAAGAAAAAATATTATCAGATATACTGTGAAAATGTCCTTGCTCTGTTAAACATTATTTGGGAAATGTTTAAAAAAGAAAAAGAAAACCAAAGGGGGGCTAATAATTCTGACTTTAACTGTATATAGAGATTATTGGGCTAATCTTGGGTAACAAAAGAAACTAACATATTGAAATATAAAAATAAAACAAATGAAGAATTGCCAGAAGATAAGATCATCTACAGACAAAAGAAAGTTTATTCCACAATCTAGACATAACACTAGCAAACAAATCTCCTCTTGACTCATTTTTAGAAAAGATGTAATGTGGGACAAAACGTTTTACCCCCATAATAATCAGGACACTACAAATAGACCTGAGTTTCCTTGCTACTGAAAAAAAAACAGTGTTGCCAGATGCCCTGTACATCTGGCAACCCTGTTGTTTTGTAGCACAAAAACTAGTCATAATAAATTAACATCTGATTTTCACCATTTAGTCTAGTTTCTGAATCTAAATCTGTAGTGAGATCAACACATACTGTACACGCATGCACACGTTATATATTGTAGGGTGGTACATTTTGGTGAAAATCTGCGTAAAATATAAGTGTTTTATGTTCGACACCTAAATTTAACCCTGATTAATATCTAATTTTTAATAATAATAATAATGATATGTAATAATATGTACTGGAATTTATTCCAAATAATTAACATATTAAAAAAAAAAAATAAATAAAGAAAAAAAGTAATTTAAAATCACCACCTGTCTTACTTTAAGTAGAATGCATTATAATGCGAGTTTTAATATAATATCATAACAAAACTGATTAATTGAAATGTAAAAATCATTTGTCTGATTGAATCAAACTCTTTTGCTGCTGTTCTGGATCAGTAGAGGTTGTTGTTGGAGTGGTTAGCGGTAGTCCTGGAGTTTGGTTCACGCAGTGTTCACTAATAAACAGCACTATGGTGACGGCAGCTGTTGCAGTGGCAGACAGAGAGCAGCGGCACTGAGGGTCCACTGAGCACTATAAACACCGGCAGGCCATGACTTCCACAAATAGATCTCTTAGGAGAGAGCGAGAGAGGAAGAGAGAGATAGAGAGAGAGAAAGGGAGAGTAATAAAAAGCATGGAGGGGTGTGTGGGAGTGTGTACAAGAGCGGAGGGAAGGATTATTTTCTTCTGGAACCCAGAATAATCAGAAGAGGCATAATTTTACATGTTTTAAATTGGTGCTTTTAATTGATGTGTGCATTGGTGGCAGATTATTAGGAAAAGCCTCAGTTTTTTTGCATCTCATTAGATAAGCAAATTCAGACATGCTAGATGACTCAAATTCCTAATGAGATTACTATTAGAGTTTGTTTTATCCTGTTGTTGGTTTGCCACAGAATTTGAGGGCAATATTAAATACAAATATTTGTATATATTAATAAATATAACCTATTTTTTTAATATTCTGTGTATGGTGTTTTATAGGAGAGGTTGTAGAAAGCAGTAAAGATTACAAATTTGCGCATTGAAAAAGTAATTAATTTACATTTGTATTAGTGCTAATTTGTATAAAACAATATTATTAAAATACCTTTAATATTTACAATAATAATAATAATAATAATAATAATAATAATAATAATAATACAACTGTACAATTTATGCATATAACAGCAGATTTAAAATCTTTTCCAAGAATAAAATTATACTTGTTTAATGAGTTTTTTTTGGATTTATTTAATTTTATTTTAATATTGTTTTTAATTATAATTTTAATTGAATAAAATTTTATAATGTTTACTTTTTAATTTCTTTTACTTTTTTTATTTATTTAATTTTATTTTACTATTTTATAGTTAATATATATATATATATATATATATATATATACATATATATATATATATATATATATATATATATATATATATATATATATATATATATATAGCATTTAAAAGCTTTTTTAAATATATTTTTATAATTTTTATTTTAATTAATTTAGAAAAAATTTTTTAAGTTTTTTTATTGTATTTTAATTTTTTATTTATTTTTTATTTATTTTAGATTTAAAAAAGATATATTTTTGTTTTTAATTTAATTTAATTTAATATTTTTTTTTCATTTTAAATTAAATTAAATTAAATTAAATTAAAATTTTAATGTTATAAAATAAATACAAACTATTATATATATATATATATATATATATATATATATATATATATATATATATATATATATATATATATATATATATATATATATATATATATATATATATAAATATCTTTTATTGCTTCTTTTTTATTGTTACTTGTGAAAGGATCCTGCTACCTATAAGCATTTTTTTTTAGCTTTCATCTTTGTGCTTCTGGAGGAAAGCCTGACCTTTCTGACCATATGGTGCTCTGCATTATACTTTAACTAGAGCCAGACTCTGGGCCGCAACTTTGAGTGTGCTCACTAATATTCAAATAATCCGTGTGATTATGGGAGTGGTTATTAAAATGAATATGGGCAGCAGTGTGGAAACAGATGTCCGCTGACCCACATCTGTGTGTTCATGCTGAGCGGGATGTGTGTTTGTGTGGGTGTATGTGTGTATGTGTGTGTGAGTGTGTGTGTTCAGGCTGGTGTCTCAGAGGGCACAGCTGTGGCCGGGCTGATGGGTCGTCCACCCACCCGTTCATCTGTCCAGGAGTGTCCTTCAGAGACAAGAGCCATTCACTCCTACAGAACAGAACACAATGTCCATGTCTAGAAACTTTTGTATTATGGTACAGCAATAGTAGAATCAAGTGTTCATCTTACTGGACTGCAGCTCTGCCTCTTCATTTGTTCGGCCAGAGAAGAACTTGTCCCCAAGACTGAGCTCGGCTTCTCCCAAAGATTGTTCTCCATTTCTGTCAGTTGGTTCGCTGACACTGCGTTTGGCCTGCTTTGTTGGGGTCGCAGATCTGCCTTTTTAATGAATTAGATCCATCAACAGTGACACTCATTTTAAACTGAACTGAATCATCAGTGAACTAAGCAGAACAAAACCAGCATCCTGTAGATCTGAATATGCCTTAGCAACCTGGTTCACATACAGTCAGCTCAGTTAAATGAACAACATTATTCCAATTTTAACATGTTTAAGACATTTTTTATGCTACTTTAACAATTTTAACTAAATGTTTTTAGTTATTCAAAATTTTGCTTAATATTCTTAGTCAGTTTGACAGATGTAAGTTGAGATGACAAGAAAAGGTCATTTGATTCAGCTAAAAAATAATAGTCAGCAGGATTTTTCTCTCTTTTACAGTGGATTTTTTTGCTTATTATCGTATTAACTTGATTTATAATCTTGCCTGTATGCTGGAATTTCCCAGTCTTAAGTTTTAAATTGTTCGCTGCTGCCAGATTTCGAGTTTTTAAAGAGCCTCTATTATGGGTTTTTGAAAATGACCTTCCATGCAGTATGTAACACAGCTCTAAATGAATGAAAACATCCATTTAAATCTAGAAGTGCAGCATGTTTAAAGCTATTGATTCTTTAGCGAAATAGTTGAATCAGAGTCGAATAAATGAGTTGAGTTGGGTTCGGATCTTTTGTTTGATCGCATTGATGTCGATACGGTACATCACCAAATATGTACTTCCAGTTCCGGTAAAATGTGCATGCAATTTCCCTCCATACATTAGCGGAGGCGCGGGGATCACGGGACTGATCATGACAGATGGAGATTTTCAAAAATAGTTCAACTTTTGCCACTGTGTGAATTAATACTGAATGTGTGTCTCTGTTATTACTTGGGGTTAGGTTTAAGAGGAGAGTAGTATGCTGGTGTTTAACTGCATTGCTTTATTGCATTCCTGCATTGGGCTCTCACATACTATGTTTTACTTCATACTGTAGCCATGCTGGGCATTTCTGTCTGTCTCATGTTGAACGCTGTTGACCAATTGCAACAGAATGGGTCATCGGACCAATCAGCGCAGATTAGCTTCATGCTAAGGAGGGGTTTGGGAACAAATGAATTGCTAAACAATTCATATAGGAGTCGCTGGGTTAATTAGGTAAAAATAAATGCATATTATAAGACAATGTAAGTGTTTTTTGACCTTGCATGCATATTAGCCTGTTGTTGGAGACCCCTAAAACCAAAATATGACCTTTTTAATGCAAAATTGAAGCTCTTTAATAGCTATAAATTAGTTGCCAGTATGTTTTAGAGTAGATTTCAAATTATTTTTAAATCTCTTAATGCATTTTCTCCCTCTTACCTGTCTAAACTTTTCAATCTGAACACATCAGGCAGGTGCCTAAAGTTCACAAACTTCAAACATGACTGAAGTCAAGAGGAGATCACGTGTTTGCTAATGTTAGGTCTAGACTCTGATATAATCTTTCTTTTATTTATTCCAGATCATGATCTTATGCATGATCTTATCTTCTGGCACAGGCATTTAGCAGTTCTTCATTTGTTTTATTTCTCATTAATTAATTCATTCATTCATCATAGTCATTCATTTATTTTCTTTTTGGCTTAGTCCTTTTATTAATCAGGGGTCGCCACAGTTGAATGAAGCGACAACTTATCCAGCATAAGTTCTACACAGCAGATGCCCTTCCAGCTGCAACCCATCAATGGGGAAACCCATACTCTCTCATTCACTATGGGTTATTTAGCTTCTTCAAATCACCTACAGTGCATGTCTTTGGACTTGTGGAGGAAACCAGAGCACCCAGAGGAAACCCAAACGAACACAGGGAGAGCATGCAAACTTTACACACAGAAATGCCAACTGACCCAGCCGAGGCTCAAACTAGCGACCGTCTTGCTGTGATTTTCCTCACATGTAAACAGATCAAATTGCTTTCTTTCAGTATATGTAAGTCTGCTTGTTTGAAATGTGACACCTCCTTACTGTGGATTTAGCACGCCGAGAATCGATTGAACACAAATTCAGGTGCTTTCTTGACCCAACGAATTATACAAATGTGTTCTCGTGCAGCAGATGTAGAGGTGCAATACTCAAAATTCTTCATCTTGAGAGGACAATATATATGAGCTGTCAGTTTCCAGATTTTTTTCTTTGGTTTTTTGATACCTATTGAAGATGTTTGTTTCTATTGAACATGAAAACTGACATAACATGAAATACGCTTTGACATCACTACCAGGAGAACTGATTTATTAACAGAATCTCATAGATGCAGTTCACTTGCATCCCTGGTTTATTAAATTCAAAGATTGTTTTAATAAGATGATTTTTTGTGAGTTTTTTAGCATATCATTGTGCATGTAAATATGCTTACTGATGAAACGTCATACCTGATTTTCAGTTAATGCCTGTTTTATTTGTAAAGCTGCTTTGACACAATTTGTGCTATAGAAATACAAGTGGCGTGACCAGTACTTTCCTTTGCTTACAGATGAGCTCTGTGTTTCTTCTCTAATCTGCAGATGGGCTGTTTTTGATTCCCAGCTGCGTATACAGCTGAAAAACAGCAAAGATGTGCTTCAATATTGGAAAAATGATTAGAAGAAGGGACAGCCTCAGGAAAACATGCACCGAGCGGCTGTGCTGTGAAAACACAAAAATTTAGTTTATTCCAGCAGTAATTCAATTTGACCCAAAGTTACGGGCATCATTGCTTGCAAAGCACAGAAATGCAGGCATTTGAAGGATTCTGTAAAATGTCTGTTAACAATATAAATAATTTTTCGTTTTATTCTCACTGCATATCCACAGACTACTCTGCACCTGTGCACTGAATGTAAAACAACAGAATAAAAGTGGCAAACATTATTTATTTGAGCGTTATTAGCCTTGAACTAAAGCAGTCAGCTGCTGTACGATGACATCACAACATTAAAGACTTTGATTTGCAGTATATGAATAAGACAGAAGTATATTGAGAAAAAAACAAGCAAGTCATTTTGATTTGTATAGCGCTTTATATAATGAAGACAGAGCTATGTTATTGTACATATATGAACAGGTAAACTTATTTAAAACAAAACAGCAGGGAAAAATTAAAGCAACACCACTTCTTTGGGGAAATAGGTTCATTTTATAAGTTACCTAAATTTAAACAATTGAGTTAAAGTATTTTTTTAATCCATTCTGCCAATTTCCGGACTGGTGGGAGCACTTTTAGCTTAGCTCTGATTAGCTTAGCATAATCATTGAATTGCTCCAGAAATATAAAAACTGTACAGCACTGTAAAACCTCTGTAAAACTTAAAACGTTAAGGTAACTCAAACCGTTTGAGGAAACCGATTGCAACAAACCATTTAAGTTCAAAAACTAATCCTAATGAGTACTGTGAACTTAATTCATTTGAGTAAATGAAGCCATTTGAGCACAGTAAAACCTGATAACTGAAGAGAACTCAAACCAACTGAGTACTGTAAAACCCAATCAGTTAAGGCAACTCAAACTATTTGAGGAAACCGATTGCTACAAACCATTTGAGTTAAAAACCAATCTATATGAGTACTGTAAACTTACTCTATTTAAGTTGATGTAAGGAGGTATTTAATTACCTCATTATCTTCAACACTGAGTTTAAAACTCTTTTCAAATGATTAGAATTAACTTTCAGTCAATTCTGAGTTAACTACACTCATTTCATTTTAAAGTGTGTAAAACTGGACTCTTCTGTAGTTACAAGTCAGATGGAAAGGTGCTATTTTCTAAATCAATATGGCTAAGAACTGTACTCTCAATCCAGCATAAGGGTCAAGGAATTTTGCTGCCGTACCATGGCTGCAGCAGGCATAATGATATTACGCAGCGATGTTTTGTGGTTACCATAGCTGAGGACTATTTTCAGATGCTGCATAATATCATAATATCAAACTATACACACACACACACACACACACACACGCACAAACACGCACACACACGCACACACACGCACACACACGCACACACAAAAAGACTTTTGCTGCTATTTCAAACTACAGATTTAAAATGATCTGAAACATTAATGTTTTTTTGGGACAATTTAATTATTTTATGTTCCATTCACTTAAATTTGTAAACATTTTTAGGTTAACTTAATTGATTTGTGTTGGGACAACGTGAATGAATTGTGTGAAATGCAGCATTTTTTTACAGTGTAATACACAGATTGCACTGTAAAAATGGCTGGGTTTTCAGACAATAGATTTGTGCTGGAATAACATGAAAGAATTAAGTTAATTTTTAGTTTTTACAAACGTAATTAGATTCAAGATTAACCAGTTTAGTTGTCCCAAAAAAAAAAAAAAAAAAAACTCATGAATTGTGTTGTTTCAGCTCATTTTAAATAAGTAGTTTGAAAATACAGCAAACATCTTTTCTTTGAGTGTAATATGCCAGTAACCGATTGGATACATGATTGTATGAATCTCAAATGATTATATAGAGGGTATAGTCTTAAACTGAGCTACATAGAACTTTAGGTTGCAAATGTGCCCTTATCCAGATATTACTATGGTAACATGGGCCTGGGTGTTAGTTTGCTGAATTGGTGAGGGGTATTTATGTATAAAATTTTATGTATAACAAATAATCGTGCATATGATCACCCTCAGCCATTATATGTAGTAAGTTGAAAACTTTAGAGGTATAAACTGATTTTAAAGCAATGTAAAAACCTGTTAATTTACTTTGTCATTCATTTGATTATTTATAATGCTTCTTGTGGGCAGTGCTAAATATTTTGGTGTGCTTTTTCTGTGACTGACAGAGTAATGTCTTGGGTAATGTAGTTTATGCATAGATTTTGCTATAAGAATTGAACTAAGGCGAACAGATTGGTGAAAGACAAGTGTATGTAATAGATTATCAAGCTCAACTCACAACAGATCTTTCTTTTTTTTTTTTGAAAAATCTATTACTACATGGAGAAAATAAGTGTTTTTTTCTGGAACCCGATTGTTGTGCTCTATTGTTGGCTTAAATCACTTGCTCTCAGTCAAAAAAAAACCCCAAAAAGATGGCATGTTTTCAGGCATATTTATATATATTTTTACACAACACACTGCCAGCATTCTAACTTTAATAGAGTTGAGAAAGTACATCCAGATGCTCATTATAGAATTGGTCACAATAGACTGTGGTTGGTGTTGGTTCACTTTCAACCAACCCAAGTCTCGTGCAGTTCAACTGAAATATGAATGGCACATAGTCCAAATACATCCACACTAACCAAAAACATGATATGATATCACAAGATGACCATAAACAGGATGTAATGCTTATCGTTTTGCCCGCTTATTCCTAAAAAAATCACAACGTGAGTGCTATATGTGACCAGAACAAAATTTTCATAATTTTCTTTTTTTGGTTTAGACCAAACAACAAGCCAATAGAAGTGTAAAGTTTAAGTTTACACAAACTACAAGTGTAAACCCATTCTATAAGTAAAGAAAAATTGGTAAAGAGCCATTGAATTCTATAAAAAATAATGCACACAGGGATTGTCACAATCACCAGAAATCTAATCCTTGCAGATTGCTGATATACATGCAGATCGTTGGAGCACCACTTACACACACCACACTAAAGAACTGATTGTCATGGATTGATTACATGGACTTTAAATACAGCACACACACACACCTATGCTGAGTCTTGTTTTACTGTTTGTGACATTACGGTGCCTTTTCCTTGCCGTGTTAGATCCTTGCCTTTTTTATTGTTTACTCCTGTCTGCTGCCTGCCTTTTGAGCATCCACCTGTTTACTGACCATGACTGGATTTCCTGTAAACATCTGTTTGCCCCTGTGTTGACCGTTGCTTGCCTGACCATTCTCTTAATAAACCTGCATTTGGATTCGCACTGCTTTGTCCAGTGTCCCTTCACATTACAGGGATGCTGTTACAGCTAGAGTGTGTATTATTTTCTAATAATTCATGGGACTACAGTCAATTAGCCTATCTTGCTTTTAATATGTTTCCACACTCACAGACATTATCCAGATGTTGTATTTTAAGATATCTGTCAGTTTTTTCCACAAACTTCTCTTCAGATTTGCTTTTAAGCATCTCGTCCAGTGTATTTTGTTTTGTTTTGAATTAGATTTTTGTCTGTATTGGCTATTTAATAGCAAATAATTGAAATAGTTTGGTGTAGTAATATGGAACTGTAAGCAGAGATTTACATAATTCATCTTAGCATGCTAAAAATTGTTATTTCAAATGGAGACGTGTGGTGAGTGCGCACAAACAGAGAGCAATGTGGTTGTGATGTGCACACTGTGCAACACACTTGTGCTGCATACCATTTCCCATACTATCTGTCCTAAATAGTATTTGAAAATAGAATTAGTATGTTCCACATCGTAATATATTAAAAAGAGTATGCCAAAGGTTCCGGGATGGTTTACTATTTCCTGTAAAAATTGTAGAAGCATCCATACTCTAACCGCTGATATTGCCCACAGTACATTGCATGTTGGACGGGATTTCGATTAGAACTACAAACGCGGGTGAAAAGTGTAAATAAACTACAAACATGATAAACGCGCAAGACCAAGCGTCAAGTAGAGAGGCTTCAGTAAAGATGTATTTATGACTGTTAATCAATTTCTAACCCACTGGACAATATTTAAATCACATTTTTGTGTTATATTTAATCTACAACAACAACACTAAACTTATATAAAGATGTGTTTGGACATTAACGTCTGAATGCAAAATTATCCAAAGACCTGAGGAGATTCCTCTGCATGAACGACTCGTGAATGGGAGATTAACCTGCTGCTGCTTCTCCTATAAGGTAGCAAATTAAAAACGACAGAATTGTGGATGACGTGTGGATGATTGACAGGGCTCATAACTAAGCAACAAGACGATCTGTTAAAAAGGATGTAATATGTCCCAAAGCTTGCATACTCTTCTGTAACACACTCAAAATTTTCCTTTACAAAAAAGTACATACTTTTATGGCGTAGTATAAGTGTGCGAATTGGGCAGCATTGCTTTTTCCATGTGAGAACTGAACCTTTTCAGAAGGGGTGCACCAAGAATCACGCGACAAGAACCAACCAATCAGCTTCACCATATTATATATAATACACACACACACACACACACATATATATATATATATATATATATATATATATATATATATATATATATATATATATATATATATATATATATATATATATATATATATATATATATACATATTTCAGTAATAATGGTAGATTAAGTACCTCAGCACCCAAACACTGGACCACTTTTAAGTTTTTCTCCATAAATAAATCTTGTCTCAGAGCTACAGCAAGGTTTGTCAGTTGGTCCCTTGAAGAGTGTATCTGACACCATTGGGGCATAAACACATGAGTGTGTTGAAATAGATGGAGGAAGCGGCGTGCCTTGCATTTGTTATGTGGTTTTAGACACAATATATGAATAGTCCCTAATGAAGTCAAGACTTTTATTTATCTCACAATTTTCCCTACTGTGAAAAACAGCTTAAATCAGCCTGTGCTGGTTTTATCTGGTTGGCCATGGTTTTAGAGGAGTTTTGGCCATTGGTTTCCAGCCATTTCCAGCCTGGTCTTAACTGGCCAGGCTGGTAGATGACCAGCTAAAACCAGCTTGACCAGCCTAGCCAGTCTGGGAGCCCAGGCAAAACCATCCAGCTTAAACCAGACTGGTCATTTTCCAGTGTGACCAGCTAAGACCAGACTGGAAATGGCTGGAAACCAGCCTGGAAATGTCCAAAACCTCTCTAAAACCAGGCTGGTCAACCAGCCAACCAGCTTAGGCTGGTTTAAACAGTTTTTTTTTCAGCAGAGTTCATCTGTCAATTAGAGTCAAGCATTCAATAGCCCAATAGTACAAGTAACTATAAAGACTAGACTTGTTGCCACTAGTCAGAAGGCTATTTTCTATTTTCTGTGTCTTTTCCCCACCTTCGTCAGCACCTCATGCCCCTCTTTTTTTTGCTGTGGCCTCTTGTTGCAGCGATACAGTGTTCGGGCATCATTGGGTGATTGACAGCTGGGGTCAGCATGTTGACACAGTTCTCTGGCCCTGTCATCATGACTGTTCATCCCACGCTGGCCTGGGTTAGTGACAGACGCCGGAGGAGCCATTTACTCCCGCTGCTGTTAAAGGCCCATCATCATCGCAGCGCAGCGGAGGGAGAGAATCAGTGTTTCCTCAAATCGTCTTCCTCCAACTGCCATAAATCAAAGGGAATCTGCAGGAACTTAATTAGCTTAATTGCTATGTTTGCTCTAACATAACACTGATCACTCCACCGTTTGAGAAACTGCGTTTGAATAGGGATAAAACAGATGGTGCACTGTCTTTTTTTGCGCCCTTGTAAAAAATTGTTTGCGGAAGATAAGAAGGAGAGTTGGGGAGGGGGCACGTCTTTTAATGGGGGTGGGATTTTTTCAATGTCTTTTTATATTTTTAGACCAGCTGCGTTTCAATTGGTTGGATAGGTCATGGTCTTTTGAATGCCCATAACTAGCATTCAATGTGCATCAATAAGATTTGGATAATCAGATTTTAAGGTTAGATTTGACTGTGGGTTGGGCTTAAATGACATTATTCCATCTTATTTTTGTTATTGTTTAATGGTAAACAATGGTGTTTATGACTGTGTCTATTGCTGTCAGTGACACCCTCTACTGCATGCATTATGATATATCTATTAGCAAAATATTTGATTGTTTTTCTTTTCTTAGAATGGCTTAACTTGAAGTGCTGTAAAAAAAGGGATTTTTTTATAGGTACTTTATGATATGTTGCCATATAGCAACAACGTCTAATTTAGAACTTTCCTTATAATAATTTTATGTTTATTTTGATTTAATTGGTGTTGCAGTATTATAAGCTTAAACACAGAACTTATAAATGACACCTTATACATACTTTCCAACAACTGATATTCCAACAGCTTTCATTTATTCCATTCTTTTTTGCTGAATATTATTGAAAATAAACATAATATTGCATAATGTATACAACATACAGTGGGTATACATATTTTCTTCAGTAAATATTATAATGAAAGAAATAACAAGTGTAATATATCTAGATGTATCTGAGTAATGTAGCTACTAGCTAACCATGTTTATATATATACTACATACTATTGACCATATTCTTCAATGCGGAAGTGCGCTTGTTTTTGCGATTGTTTTAGAACAGATTCAGCTCCCTATGGAAGAAATGACTAGGAATAATAAACTGCAGAAAACGGTCAATTTACTTGCTCTGCAAACAAGTATTTGCATGATGATACAAACCAAGCAGAATCATATGATAAGAAAATATCAGTTTGTAACATCAAGCACCGTAACAAGCTGTTTTTAACGTCTAAAAATGAATGGAAGTAAATGAGACTGGAAATCTCGGGCCAAAAAGATTCAAATGGCTGTGCCCGCTTGTACGCGAAGATTAAGGTGAATACTACGCCTGTCTCATCTGCCTCTGAGCTTACTTACCTGAACTGTTTCCATCACTGTTCTAGTCAAATGTCCAGTCTGCTTCATTCTCATCGTCATTTAAATCAGGGATTCTCAACCTTTTTCACTTCGGGGCCCACCTCCTTTGAAAATTTTTGAGGGTCCACGTCTGACATTTATTCTCAAACTGTCTAGAGAAAGTGCTTTTATTTTAAACCTTTATTTATTAGCAAAACATTTCTTTTGCTTATACTATTATTATCTTATTTTCTACAGCATTTTATAAAAAACGAAACATTATATATATATCTATATATATGTGTGTGTGTGTGTGTGTGTATGTATACCCACCACTAATATAAAGCCCATGTGGGGCCCACCTGGGAAAGCGCATGTTACAATTGCATTTTAAGTCCCACAATAAAAACAATCAACAATTAAAAGCACATTTTATCCCAGAATTTGTATGATTTGCAAATTAGATTTGTTTATTTTTCATATGATTGCAGGTTTATATCTTGCTATTGTGAGTATACATTCACAAATTTTGGAAACAGTTTTCCATATTATTGAAATAAATTACTTTTGCTCATCAAGGCTACAGTTGTACAGTATTATTGTTACAGTCACTAGAGATCTTACTACTGCGGATCGCTGGAGAACTACAAATATACGAACTACAACTTCCAGCATGCACTGCACACACACCAGTTCCTGATCCCGACTGATTGCAAACATGCACAGCTGAAGCTGCTCAAGGACCCATTACGTGAATCATTTATACAACACACACACACTGACATGGCTGAGTCTTGTTGTTCTACCTGTAGCATTACAAAGCGATTCTCCTTGTCTTGCCATGTTTTGATTTCTTTGTTTGTTTGATTTTTGATTTTAGCCATCTATACCGATCCCTTGCCTGGTTCTACTACTCTTTTGAATTGCCCCTTTGATTCTGTTTGATCGACCCTTGCCTGCCTGACCATTCTTTGTGTAATAAAGACGCTGCAATTGGATCCTCACCCCCGTTGTCAGCATTCATATGTTACAATTATTTAAGTTTGAAAAAGCTGTGTTCTATTTAAACATGTTGTACAATGTAATTTATTACTGTATATAACAATAATAAAAAATGTATCACAAAAAACTGATAGAAGATCACAATTCACTTTTTGCATTCTAAGACAGAAACAAGCTTTCATAACTCGGTCTCCAAAATAACAAGCAAAAGATGAAAGGACAAATAAAGTTTCATTACAAAGCCAGTTTCCTTGACTACGGCATGTCTATGGTAAATGTCAAACAGCCAGAGCCTCGAAACAGCCTTTAGCCTTTGTTAATAAAGTCATTTTGAAGTCAGTTTAGTGTATTGTGTTCTGCTGTGTTATATTTATATTGTAGTAGTGCGTATTGATCAGTTTCAAGGCCTGAGCCCATCTCTGTTCACTTCAGTGAGAATATCATTGTGAACCACGTCTCCTTGACAGAGGCGAATCATGTCCCTCTTGAGATTTTACCTCTGTAGTTTGGATTGTATAACAGATCTGCTGTATGTGGGAGGGAGCCTGCTATTCATTTGTTTGCAGAATTGCTGCAGGAACCTTCTGTATGGAAGCACTGATGAATTTCAAAGACGCCCACTGAAACGCAATATGAGGAGCAGTTTCATGGTTTTGAGAAGATATCTGTTATATTAAGGAGAAACCAGAAACTAAACATAAAGTTACGCAGCTAATTGTTTTTTGAGTGTATCATACGTTTTCGTATTTGGTTATGTGCTGTTCTTTTCCATTGAAACGCTTGATAATTGTTTTCCCTTCAAGTAGGTCAACAATGTTTGAGTTACTCATTTAAAAATTACTTGACTATTTGTACTTCACTAAGAGTTACTAATACAGAAGTCAGTGGTATTTACATGTTTATTTACATGCCTCAAATGTACATCAAAATTATAAAGTTAAAAGGATAGTTCATTCATAAACATTTGTTTAATTTAATTTAATATTTTTATTTTATTTTATTTTATTTTATTTTATTTTATTTTATTTTATTTTATTTTATTTTATTTTATTTATTTTTTATTTTATTTTATTTTATTTTATTTTATTTTATTTTATTTTATTTTATTTTATTTTATTTTATTTTATTAATTTTCCCTTTAATCTTCCTTTTATTCGTGAGGGGTCGCCACAACGTAATGAACAGCCTGCATATAAAAACTTATCCAGTATATGTTTTACACAGCGGATGCCCTTTCAGCTGCAACCCAGTACTGGGAAACATTCACACACTCATTCACACATACATAGAGAAAACATGCAAACTCCACACAGAAATGCCAACTGACTCAACCGGGACGCAAACCAGCGACCTTCTTGCTGTGAGTGGCGATGCTAACCACTGCACCACCATGTCGCCATAATTTAATTAATTTAAATTAATTAAAATAATTTAATTTAATTTATTGATTTTGACAATAATCTCCTTTTATTGAAAAATGCATAAACCATCCCAATTTCATGCATAAAGTAAGATTGAGCATTTGTTACATCAGTTCACATAAAAAAATAAAATAAATTTTAAGCACAGTAAAATAAAATACACTTCTTTGCACCACTCATTATGACCACCTACATTGTTTGGAAAGCCTACTTACACATGTCAACTAAAAAAATATGTAAATTATTGAGATATACATTATATGATAGCTTAATATGTAGTTATCCATTGATGTACAGTATGGTTTGTTAGGAAATGACAGGATTTGGCCAAGATATAATTTCAGTCTTATTCAGTTCAAGTTTATTTGTATAGCACATTTTACAATAATTATCATTCTAAAGCAGCTTCACAAAAGTTGCACATAATTACATTACAGCCAAAAAAACAAAACAAACAAAAAAAAGTTTTCTATAGGTTAGAAATTGACATATCAAAATATAATAATAAACTAAAAGTTGGACATAAACAAAAATTCTGCTCAAAAATTGATATTTACTTAATATCCAAATTATAAAAAAAATTACCCATACTTACCCAAAATTACCCATACTTTATATTGTGTGAAACATGAGATTGGTTTTGTGGATAGGGTCACAGTTCACTTGTAAAAACAGATCACTCAGATTTTACAAATTTTCATGAATCATTCATTCATTCATTTTCTTATTGGCTTAGTCCTTTTATTAATCTGGGGTCACCACAGCGGAATGAACCGCCAACTTATCCAGCATATGTTTTACGCAGTGGATGCCCTTCCAGCGGCAACCAATCCCTGGCAAACATCCAAACACACTCATACACTACGGACAATTTAGCCTACTCAGTTCTCCTGTACTGCTCGTCTTTGGATTGTGGGGGAAATCGGAGGACCCGGAGGAAACCCACGCGAATTCAGGGAGAACATGCAAACTCCACACAGAAACAGCAACTGACCCGGCCGAGGCTCGAACCAGTGACCTTCTTGCTGTAAGGCGAGAGCACTTCCTGCTGCGCCACCACTTATCCCCTTCATAAATCATGTATTTCTTATTTTATTATTGTACATTTTAATAATAATAAAATAAAATAAAATATAGTATATTTAAAAAGCTCCTATTATAAATAAAAATGTCATATTTTTACCTAATTATCCCAACGACTACCATATTATTCGTTCAGCGATTCATTTGTTACCAAACCCCTCCTTAGTGTGAGGCTGAACTATGTTGATTGGTCCGATGACCCAGTCTGTTGCAATCGGTCGTCTGCATTCAGCGTGAGAGACATAGAAACGCCCACCACGGCTTATCAACAATTTTGAAGTAGTCAGAGTGCAGAGTGTATGTGTGAACCCAATGCAGGAGTTCATTAAAGAAATGCAGCTTAACACCAGCATATTGCTCTATTCTTAACCATAAGTAAAAACACTGACACACATTCACTAATAGTCCACACCGTGGCAAAAGCTGAACTATTTTAAAACTTGACCGCCACACATGTGTAGGAACAGCTGATGGTGGCCATAGCAATGACAAATGGCAGTGTATCGCGAGCTCACAAACCTATTTAAATCCATAAACAAAGCGCCGTGCTTTGTGTTTTCACTGTGGTTTTAGACACGATATGAGAATATAGAGTTAACCAGATACACTACAAGCGGTTACAAGTAACAAAACACAATTAAATACATAATTTGCCAGCTAGAGAAAACAAGGAGGCTTTAATCACACTTAAGTTATTTACACTTGTGAAATGGAGGAAGAGACTGATCCATGAACTCTGTAGTGATTAAGTTCCTGTCAAGCTCTGACAAAGTCCCATAAATCAATAGTCTTTTCTGATCCTTCCTTTAACAAACGACTGATGAATCCCCCATTGTAAGCATGTAGATTGCTGAAGCACTCGTCAGAAAAATGAGGCTGGGGCTATAATGTTGAGGTATTTTTGCAAAAATAAACTTCAACCACTGACTCTTCACAGCCTCATTTTTGGGTAGGGAAAATATCACTAACTTTCCCTCACACAGAGTCTACATGACTTGATTCAACCGAGATTTGCTACAGTGTTTGTCTTCCTCTTTTTCTTGCTACAGAATTTGTGGGCGGGGTTTTTCATTTTCCCGGGTCTCTACATGCAACAAATGGGCGGGGCTTAAGTTCCATATCAACGTCACGCCGACACGGCTAAAGACTCGTAACAGCGGCGATTCATTCGAACCACTATGAGTCAACTATTTTATAGATGAATCAAGAGTTTTAAACACAGTGCACTTTCTGATTTAAACATAAGCTGGATATTTCACTTCACTTAGAGCTGTGTTACACACTGCATGAAAGGTCATTTTCAAAAACCCATAATAGGGGCACATTTTATACCTACAGTTTTAATCTTACTAGATGTAATGACTAAGGGGAATCAGACACACGATTGTTTGTTATACATAATATTTAATATATAAATACCCCTCAAATCAGATATACATTTTTTTTGTAAAATAAAAATCAAGTTATTTGTTTTTGCAAATCAACTCCTACACTTTACAGGACATGAGCATATCTGATGTGTACTCAAGTGAAGAACAAAATGTATCATTTCTGTGATGTCACTGGTGATAATACCTTGTATTATTTGTGTCGTGTGGGCGCGGGGCCTGTGTTTGAGTTGATGATTCTGAACTTGCTGCCAGTATTTCTCAGCACATCTGACATGTTGATGTTATGTGTGGAAACAGCTGAGTAAGAACAGCTCTCCATCTCCTCCTATTCACCTCTGCAGCGTTTTGGAGCATGTTATTTGATTCTTCCGAAAAGAGAGGGCACTTGGCTTTAGGAAGGAACTTACAGTTTGTTTATACAGTAGGTCATTAATTTCTCTGTGCTTTTGTTTGGGTTTACGCATTGCTGTCAGTCTGTGGATTTCTAGACACAGTTTAGTAAGATCGGATCATTTGCAGAGGTCTTTCTCATGAGCTCAGTTATTACATTCTCACGAGAAGATCACAATTGGAGACTTTTCATGTGCATTGCTTCCTTTTTCGCTAGCAAGTTAATGCAGTGATCTTAATTGGCTTCGCTGAGTGTAATTTAATGTCAAAATGTAATGATGACAGGTTTTTAGATCTTGCTAAAGTGAAGACAGGAGCTTTTGGTAAGACGTAAACCGTTATTTGTTGTGGTTAGTTCATTTACAGGCCGCTTAGAGCTTTGTTTTCACAATTGGGCTTTGATTACGTTTGTTGACTTCTGCTGGGAAAATATTTGGCCAGATTTCTGTCAGTGGCGTGAGATGAGTTTTCATATTTTCTGAATTAGTGATCTCACAAAGCCTCGGGCTAGACAGTCGATACAGTCAGACATTCTTATGGGAATATTAATAAAGTTTACTTTGTGACAATGTACAGTAAGCCAGACAGTGTCATAGTAAACATTCACAGACATTAAACATGTCTAAAAATACTCACAGATAGATATGACTGCTTTTAATTAAAAAATACTATACAGTTTAAGACAATTAATAATAATAAAAAAATAATTAATAATAATAATAATAATAACAGTAATAATAATAATAAAAATAGTAATAATAATAATATTAATAATAATAATAATAATAATAATAACAATAATAATAATGACAGTAATAATAATAATAATAATAATAACAATAATAATAACAATAATAATAACAACAATAATAATAACAGTCATAATATTAATAATAATAAAAAAATAATAATAATAATAATTCAAAAATAAATATATAAATAAGAATAATAATAATAGCAGTAATAATATTAATAATAATAGTAATAATAATTAAAAAATAACTATATATATATATATACAATTTTTTAATCTGCGAATGTCAACATTTTTAACAACCTTAAGAATATTTTATTAGAAATTCATATTTTAAATTAGCTATTGAAAATATTATATTTAAAAATGTGTTGAAAAATGCTTTGCAATTCAAATTAAACAGCACTTGAGAAATATTTTTAAAATATTTAAAAAGTCCTATGAATATTAGCTATATGTTGATAATGATGCTTATAATAATGATGATGCTGATGATAATAATAATAATAATAATAATAATAATAATAATAATAATAATAATAATAATAATAATAATAATAATAATAATAATAATAACTATTATTATTATCATTCATAATAATGTTATTATTGTTATTATTATTGTTATTATTATTATTATTATTATTATTATTATTTTATTATTATTATTATTATTAATAATAATAATGTTATTATTATTATCATTATTGTAATTATTATTATTATTGTTATTATTATTATTATTATTATTATTATTATTATTATTATTATTGTTATTATTATTATTATTATTATTACACTAATATCACTGTTGTTATCATATACAAGTATATTTGTATTATGTCTATGCAGGATTTATTGTCTATGCTTTCAGTCTTGCTTCAGTTGAATTCTGACATGCTATTCTCTTCACGTGTGATTTATCAGCTTCAGTCAGGCACATGCAAAAGCCGTGCAGATAAAGACAAGGTTTTGAGAAAGAGGATGTGTTTATGCAACTCAGTTCTTGCTCTCTGTGATGATAAAAATGTTTCTTCACTAAGTGTCTCTGTTCCCCTAGATAAAAACTCACTTCTGAGCTTCCCATTTCTGTTAGGAAGCTTAAGGCCTTTTGGTTTTTTGTACCGGCAGTTCTGTGAAACAAGACTGTGTGTTGATGTTAGAGGCTTCAGTCCATTAGATAAGAGTGAAATCGGCGTGTGTTTTGTGGTTCTCCTGCTGCAGTCGCTATGTGGAAGTGGAAAGGTGAGGCAGAGGTGACAGCTTTCCTGTGTGGAGCTTCATTTTGTGGAAGTGGTGCTGTCTGTAGGCCTGAGATGAAAGTTAACTCAGTGAAAAAAGGGCCAGGTTGGCTAGAGAGGTCTGTGGGAGGACATTCAGCTGCAATTCCTGAAATTTTTAGTGTCATATATTGGATATATGTTTGACTCTTTCTGTTGAGCTGAGCGATCTTTTAAATAAATCTTACAAATAAGAGATTTTTTGTTATACTATATATTTAGCACATGTATTTTTACCAGTGGATGTTGGTATCATAAATGGTATCATTTACAAATATCAGAATGTGTATATACTGTACACTCTCAGAAATAAAGGTATAGGAACTGTCACAGGGGCAGTACCTTTTCAAAAGATACATATTTGTACATGTAGGGTCCATAATGGTACTGTACCTCTAGGGTACTTTATACAGTAGCTACATTTGGGCACTAAAACGCACCTTTGAGGTACCACTGTAGACCCTTTGGGTACAAATATGTATCTTTTGAAAAGGTACCACCCCAGTGACAGCTCCTGTACCTTTATTTCGGAGAGTGTACAGTGCTCAGCATAATCGAATACACCACATTTTGAAAATTTATATTTTTATCTATTTCTTAGGGAATATAGGCAATGTATTTTGGCGCATTTAAACAAAACAGATTTATTAAACAGATATATTTATTCAAATAATATTTTATTCACCTAACATTTGGAAATTGCAAGACAATACAATTAAATTCAAGCTAAATATTGCAAAATAATAATAATAATAATAATAAAAAATGTCAACTAAATCAAATTTTTTTTGCTTCTCTTGATTTTTTTCTCTTGTAAATTTGTATTTAATATTGTTCTCTAACATATAAATTTGGGTGTACTAGTTATTAACTTCAGTACTGACTAATCTAATGTATATGCATATATACATTTGCAAATATTTTATTTATAACAAATATTTTTTCAGTAATATTTATAGTTTTGAGAATTTTCAGAAATAGAAAAAAATGTATTCATTTATTTATTGACTTTCAGGCTATCTAAGATGAAGGCTATGGGAATTTTCTTCCTCAAATCAAAAGGAAAGGCTGTTTTTCAACTCTCAATGCACTGGTAGCAATTGATTTGCAATTGATTGTCCATTCATGAAACACAGTTCCAAGGTTTCGGTTGAAATTATTCTTTCATTTTTGTACAGTGGAATTCTTTATTTTATTTATTTAAGTTATTTAATCTCAGATGACTTGGGCACATATTCCCAATGACCCTGTGTTGGAAAATTGACAGCTATTTATTTATACATTGCTTTATTGATTTTGATTTTGATGATATTGTGTAAAAAAAAAGTCATACATACTTGCATACATACATACATACATACATACATACATACATACATACATACATACATACATACATACATACATACATACATACATACATACAGTACATACATACATACAGTACATACAGACATTAATACAGACTTATAGTCACAGTATGTCACAGGAAATTTTTTCACTGGAAATTTTCACAGTATGTCTAATAATATTTTTTCTTCTGGAGAACGTCTTATTTGTTTTATGTGTTGAGAAAATCTCCCCGTTAAATAGAAATTCAGGGGACTAATAATTCTGACCTCAACTGTACAAACATACATACAGTACATAAAGACAGACATACATACATAGACATACATACATACATCGACTTACATTCAGACATACATACATACATACATAGACATACATACAGACATACATACAGACATACATACATACATACATAGACATACTGTACATATATACATACATACATACATACATAAATACCATACAAAGGACAGTAAAACAATGTAAATCTGTTATTTAGTTATCTTACCAACTATGGTGTAAAACGGTATCCCATTGCTAAAAGTTAGGTTGTTGACTTTATTTATTCCATTTCCGATTATTATTTTTATTAGTATTACTTTATTTATCAAGTCAAGGTCGCAACTATAAATTTTCAAATAATCTCAGATGTATATTTCCAAAAAATTATGCGCAGTGTCTCATCAATTTGTCCCTTTTGAAGAACCGAATGAAATGTGTAAATATACAATGAAAAGTTCCTCTACAGCAGCAAGAGTGGTGAGGTTGTGTTTCACACGGCTCATTCCTCCACACGTCCCCCGGGGGCCTCCGCAAGACCTTAAACCTCTGGCACTTATCTAATTAGCTGAGGGAAATGCTGAATTATTAAAGTGGCCTAAATCATTCAGAGCACGAGCCTAATGTCTGCCGTGTTCACAGGAGGTAGAAGGACGCGGAGCAATAATGTCACTGCCTGCCGTCCAGCTGTCAGGATGATTGTTCTTCTGAAAGATGTTTGTCAGCAGCATCGGTTACACCGGCGATCCCTCTCGCTGTAACTTTACCCACGCATTCCTTCACACGCCTCGGCCTTTACATATCAGAGGTATTTCAACCATGATATTAGGGTTTTTGGCAACTTCATCTTCAAGTCTGGGAACAATCATCTTTTTTGTCCTCGTTCAACAGCTGGAAACGCTTGTGCTTACTTTTAATGCGTCATTGTAAACACAAGCGATCTGAAGGACAAAGAATAAAATAAACAGCTTTCCCATCATCTGAGTGTTCAGACAGGCCGAGGGAATAATGGCACTTTGGTTTAAAGATAATGGTAACGCTTTATTTTGACAGTCAATTAGAGTATTAGTAGACTGTCTGCTTTTATCTGTTGATATGCTCCTTCAACAGACATTTAACTGACATTAAGAAACTTTGCAAGTACATGACTTACACTAACCCCAACCCCAACCTAACACAGTCTACTTATAATCTAATGAGAATTAGTTGGTATGTAGATGCAATATTACCTAAATTCAACAAACGGACCATCAAAATAAAGGGTGACCAAGATAATAATTGACAATACTGCAACAAGCTGTTAAAACCGTTAATAGATTCTTTCTTTAGCAGTGTTTCTTAAAGCGGTTAAAGCACGGTATGGCCTGACAAGCCGATAAAATATTAAATTGATTAAATTTAAATTAAATGTAGTAGTAAAATTGACAACATGTAAAATGTAGATATTTTTTGTTGCTTTCTTCTTTGACCCAGGCCAATCCACTTGTTAAGTGTGACGTCAAGTGAAGCAGAGCAATTCCTTGCAAATGTCAACCTTGCCATGAAAGAGTTTACGTTTTTACCAAAATAGCGAAATCCTTTCTAAGTTTTTTGTGTAGGCTTGTATTTTACAGGACTGTAAAATACTCAAAAAAGTCTCTGTCAATGTTTTCAAACAATTATATTTGATTTACCAAATCTCACATCGGTCACATCCATAACGGATAGACGTCACACCCATAATGAAGCTTTTTTCCTCATAAATACAAAAATGTTAAATAAAATAAAATCAATTATGTTTGTTCTATAGAGAGCCGACTCTTATCCTCATGATTATCATTATTTCTTTTGGGTTGTGCAGTTTAATTCACAGAATTTCTACAAAGTATGCTGTATACTGTAAACTCGCATACTTTTTTAGTCTCATCCGTAACGCATGCTTATTTTTCTCATTCAAAGTAAAAAAATGCTTACAGATTGATATTTTTCTGCTCCCACAACTCTGTGCTTATTTGTTTTGTAAAATATAAACAGATGTTTTAATAAATTGTTAACATATACTTTCTCTGCGAATTGATGTTTTGAGTTTCACTGCAAATGTCACATCCAATGCTGGAATTGCTCAGCAGCTTCAGGGTCCAAGTCCTATATCAAACTGTATGGGGAGACTCAACAAATGGTAATAATAAAAGTTTACAAAGTGATAAAATATTTTGGAAAATTATGACACACACACACACACACACACACGCACGCACACACGCACACACGCACACACGCACACACGCACACACACACACACACACACATACAGGTATATAGTGTTTACAGGGACAGCATGTAACCACTGTGGTTTAGGGGGACACACCTTTCCTTACAACCTACAAATGAAATTTATATATCAAACAATCTGTTATGGCCTCATTAAGATACATCTCACTTAAAAAATCACATGAGACCATGGAGTTGTGGAAAAACTACACCTGTTTTTTCACAGGCTTAAAGGGTCATCTGTATCATGGTTTGTTGGGACACACAGGCTTAAAGGGTCATCTGTATCATGGTTTGTTGGGACACACAGGTTTAAAGGGTCTCCTTGTGTAAATCATTCATACACAACAAGCAAAGTGGTTTAAAGGGTCAAACATGGTTTACCAGGACCAGTAACATAACAAAAACACTGACTGGGGTTAGATGCATACTTCAAGAAAATTATGAATGAATGAGAAGTTTTTTTAATTGTTTCTTAAACATCATTGATCTGTGATCTGTGCTACACATACTTGCTGTTTACATGTACACACAATGTGCTAATTCATAGTAATCTGAGTAAAGAGTTAATTGCATTAATAATAACATTATAAGAATAATAAGTAATAATAAAAACAAGCTGCCACAAAACTTACTGAATACTAAAAACAGTATGCAAAGGTTAAAAATGTTAAAACTGAAGTACATCAAGTACATCATACATTTGAAGAGCAGGAGTAAAAACCCTGTTACAACAGTGAATCAAAATGTACTCATGAAAAACAGAACCTTGTAAACGATAACAAATAGTGGGAAAAAAATCTTACCCTTGTCATTTCAAATTAACTTCATATGCTCAGATATAGAAAGGGATGCAATAAATACTAAAATCAGTCCAACATTTAAAATGAGTTTAAAACTGTAATTTTAAAAATATTTAAAAAGTAGAAATCTAAAGTTTACAAAAGTAGAAATTGTTCACAGCGTTTACATTTTGACTTAGTACAATTGTCCAAATGACATCTTTTAGACTTTTTCTTTAGACATTAAAATGAACCGTGGTTATCAAGGCATGTATGCCTTAATATAATGTAAATCATTTTTGATATCAAGAATTCGGGCTGGTACTTGTGGAAATGTAATTCCTGATATCAACAATCAACATTTTTGATATCACAAATGTAATTATTGATATCAAAAAATACACGTTTTGACTTTTATTCATTCTCAGTATACGTATTCTTGATATCAAGAACTTGATTGTTGATTTCAACAATCAACATTCTTGATATCAACAATTTAGGTAAATTTTGATATCAATATTACATTTCAACTAGTAACAAAGTAAATTCTTGTTACCAGCAATGATGTCACCATTTGCTGAAATACAATTGTTGATATCAAGAATTCGGATTTTTGAAATCAACAATTTAATTCTTGATATCAAGAATTTATATCCTGTTATCAATAAAAGACAAATCGGCTATTCTGGCAAGCCGTTTTAACTTTTATTGCTTAACCAGATATGAATTCTTGATATCAAGAATTAAATTGTTGATATCAAGAATCCGAAGCCTTGATATCAACAACTTAATTGTTAATATCCAGAATGCGAATTGTTGATATCAGGAATTGCATTTCCACTAAAAACAATGTTAATCCTTGATATCAACAATTCAGTTTCACTAGTTATAATGTTCATTCTTGATATCAGAAACTGAATTTCAACTAGTAAGAGTTAGAGTTATTGATATCTATAATTGTATTTTCACTAGTTAAATGTCACCATAGACTGCCATTCAAATTTAATTGTTGATGTCAAGAACTGATTTCTTACTAGTTAAAATTTTAATTTTACAAATCAGAAATACAATTCTTACTTGTACATTTCTTTTACAATACAATTCTTTTATTTTTGAAATCAGTTGTCATATGGATACCAGTGCAAATGTCTATTCTTGATATCAACAATTGAATTGTTATTAATGAAAATTGTAATATTTGATCTAGTGAAAATGTTAATTTCTGATACCATAAATGTGCTTGATACTAGTAAGAAAGACTTTTTAGATATCATAATTTATATTCATATCAGAAATCCATTTTCAGATATCAGAAATAACAAATTAACATGTTGAAATACATCTAACTAATATCAAGATTTAACATTTCAACTAGTATCAAATTAATTCTTGATATCAGGAATTGACATTTTTACTAGTAACAAATTCATTATTCATATCAATGAAGGCAGCTGATATCTGAATTTAGCTTTACAACTAGTGAAAATATAATTACTTATATATTCAATGATATTTTAACTAGTAAAAATATTCTTGCAGATATCTAGGAATATCATTTTTACATGTAGAAATACCGGTAACACTTTATAATAACTACACACTATGAATCATTTACTAAGAATTAGCATCTAGTGAATTCCCTATCTGTTAAGCATTAACTCTACATTAATAAACATTAGTAAGCTGTTTATAAATGCAGCTACAAATGATCTATTATTGACTTACAACCACATTCATAATGTGCTTAATAATTGTACTTTCATACTTTGTTAATGATTTACTTTTCATTACTAAATTAAGTATTGCATTGTTAACAAACCAATTCTATTTAAGAGTAGTCGATGGTTAGTAAATGATTAATAAACTATTGAAATCAACATTTATATAACTTATTATTTAGGCATATACTAATAGTTAACTAATATGTTAATAAATGCTTTATTAACTCAACTTCATTCAGTTTTGTGATCTAATCTAAAGTGAGGACTATTCATGCTTTATAAATCTCTTATAAATGACAATTAAAGGGTCAGTATCAGTTGAACAATCATCATTGCAAACTTATCTAAAAAGTAAAATTACTGTAAAGTTTAAACATTGCTGAATAACAGGAGTGTCAAAATACAACATAAAATTGGATAAAACAACAGCAATATAGTAATTTAACAATATAATAAGATGCAGTGTTTAAACTGTATGGTAATTTTATTTCACGTAAGGTTGCAGAGATTTATTTTTTATTTGATACTGTTTCATTTGTGTATCTTTAAATGAATAGGTATGAATAATGTTGTTTATGTTTGTTTTTCCTGTTTGGAATATAACTGAGCCTTTAACTGTCATTTATAAGAGATTTATAAAGCATAAATTGTCCTCACTTTAGATTAGATCACAAAACTGGATGAAATTGAGTTAATAAAGCATTTATTAACATACAAATTAACTATTAGTATATGCATGAATAATAAGATTTATAAATGTTAATTTTAATAGTTTATTAATCATTTACTAACTCATTCTGAATGATCTTTAAAAAACACAAACTATTCTTAAATGGTTTGTAAATAATACAATACTTAATTTAGTAATGAAAAATAAATCATTAACAAAGTAGGAAAATACAAGTATTAAGCACATTATAAATATGTTTGTAAGTCAAGAATACAGCATTTGTAGCTGCAGTTATAAACTGCTTACTAACGTTTATTGATGTAGAGTTAATGCTTAACACATAATGAATTCACTATTTGCTAATGCGTAATAAATGGTTCATAGTGTGCAGTTATTATAAAGTGTTACCGAAATACCTATGGTAATGAGCTCATTAATATTAATGTGATTTGGTTTTCCCACAATTTGCTTTGAGTCAGACCAAGAGCAAAGACGGTAGAAGCAGATGCACAAAAACAACTCTTGTTTAGTCAAAGATCAGTTTTTAATTTACATTTTTAATCTGTAATCATAACAATAAATGTGTTTAACCTTAAGACCAACAGCTATTAAATTATAAAATACGTTTTTTAAAAATCAAATAAGTAAATGCTTTTTTTGTGACCTGCCTATGTCATAGTGTTATTTTGACAAAACAATATATCAGATTGGAATAGACAGAGAATATCATAACTCAAAAGATAAAATGGTGTCCTTAGTTTAAATAGGGTGTAGGACTACAGAACTAATTGTGTCTGAAAATTTGACAAATCTTCTCTTTGGGCAATGTACCTTATCGTGTCATCAAAATGGACAAAAAAGTAATATAGAAAAATGTAGCCCTGGCCTGCACTCTCAGAAAAAAATGGTACAATGTTGTACCAAAGAAGGTACTGTCTCTTGTCACTGGGGCAGTACTTTTAATGGAACAGAATTGTATTTTAAGACAAAGAAACAAATTTGTACCATTTCAGTTTGAACCTTTAAAGACATGATTTGTACCATGAGAAAACAAAATGTACCTTTGGTTTTTTTAACCTGCAGATACAATATTGTACCTTGATCAAACGTACAAATCTGATCCATGAAGGTACCACTACAGTGACAAGACACTTTGTACTTTAACAGTGTCAAATCTGTTCCTTTAAGAACTATTTAAAGGCATTTTGCAATATCCAAAATCATGGGTCAACTTACTTTCAGTAAATATCAAACATCAAATAAATTTCTAAACGATGTTTTTTAAAAAAGGTTTCTTTTTGTGAAAAGGCACATTTTCCATTTACAATAAAGAATAAAAAATACTTTAACATCAATCAAAAGATCTATTTTTGCTAATCATTTCACAACACTTTTCACAAAAATGTTACAGAAATACATTCTCCCAACTACAATGTAAACCGTTTTTCTCCTATTTTCACACAATAGCTTTGTAATTGAATTTACTTAATTTTAAAATAAAAATTGAATTATGCAAAAAGTATTATAATGAAAAGGCGATGTGGTGGCGCAGTGGGTAGCACGTTTGCCTCATAACAAGAAAGTTGCTGGTTTGAGCCTCAGCTGGGCCAGTTGGCATTTCTATGTGAAGTTTGCATGTTCTCCCCGTGTTCGCGTGGGTCTCCTCCGGCTGCTCCGGTTTCCCCCACAGTCGAAAGCCATGTGGTACAGGTTATTTGGGAATGCTAAAATTGACAGTAGTGTAAAAGTGTGTGTGTATGGATGTTTCCCAGTGATGCGTTGCGGCTGCAAGGGCATCCGATGCGTAAAATATATGTTGGATAAGTTGGAGGTTCATTCCCCTGTGGTGACCCCAGATTAATAAAGGGAGTAAGCCGAAAATGAATGAATGAATTGTAACAAGATACTGTATGCTCAATGTTTGATTAGTTTTATAATACTAAAATGTCTGCATGAACACTTTGCAGGACTTTTGCCTGCTCATGTGCACAGTGGAAGGCAAATGCCAAAAGGTGCAGATATCAATAATGAAACTGTATTCATCAGAAAATGCTTACTAAATGTTTATTAAAAATGCCTTAAATGTTTAGTTTACAATACCTACAGTTTTGTTTTGCCAGTTGTTTTGCATTATAGAACTTATGAACAATTGTGTATCTTTATTTCAATTGTACCATAAAAGGTACAGAACAGTATCATAAGAGGTTTGGCAAGCCGTTTTGACTTTTATTCATTCTCAGGATATGTATTCTTGATATCAACAATTTAATTGTTGATATCAAATAAGGTAAATTTTGATATCAATATTACATTTCAACTAGTAACAAAGTTAATTCTTGTTACCAGCAATGATGTCACCATTTGCAGAAATACAATTGTTGATCAGTGTTGGGAGTAATGCGTTACAAAAGTAATGTATTACAGTAATGTATTACATTTTCCTGTAACGCAGTAGTGTAAGGCATTACTTATACATTTTCAGTAATATTTTACTCAGTACATGTTCAGTAACGCGTGCGTTACAACAAACTTTTCGCCCGCAAGACATTACCAAATAAAAAATACCGCAAGTAAGTTCTATTTTCTGTTCGTGGTTAGTGAATATATGCGCGTGTTGTCATCAATATGCATCTGGCTATTGGAACTTTTTTACTTTGAACGCGGAATGATTTCAGCCTCTGAGCTCGAGGTCCGAGGCTATTGGCTCAGCCCGGTTCACAGTAAGGTCAAGCCCTGACGTGCAGCGGAAGAGCGGTAAAATAGATGAGCAGAAGACAGTACATTCGCGAGATGGACGTATGTGCATATGGCGTTATTTCACTGACAACAGTCGTAAGCGCAGTTTTACAAGAGCGCATTCATGTAATTCTCTGTTCGTGGACAACTCGACCGCAATTTTTTTTTTTCGCAGTCGCATGCATTCAAAACACGGCTACTCACGTGCGAATGATCTGCTCTGACTCCGTCAGATGATGCAGACTTACATTTTGTGCCTCATGTTTCCTCTTCTTTTCGTGCTTTTGCTCTCCAGAGATTCTCCTGTTCAATTGGTTATCCCAAGAATGTTGATATGGTTTATATATTGCTACAGTATTTATTAGCAATACACGAAACACTAAAAGGTTATGATAAATTTTATAATAAATACTTGTGTTTTTGAGTGTTAGATATACTGCCTATGTTTTAGGCTAGTATTATTTACAATTTGTTAATGAATGCTTCAGCATACTGTAGTATTAAGAATAGTGAACTGATAAAATGAAATACAAAGTGTAGTTTTACTACAGTAAACTGTGGTGAATTGTAGTATAGTATACCCTATATTGTAAAAAAAACTACAGCACTGGGTAATTTGTTTATATTACGCTTGTGTTACCATAGCAACTAGTATTAGCACAACTGATTAATTGAAGTACTTTACTGTAGAACTGTTCAAAACACTGTTCATGACAGGGAAAATGTCCTCCACAATCTCATCAGCAATGTGGAAGACAACAGAGACGTGTTCAATTTATTTTAGTTGCCATGATAAAATGGGATTGATAGTGAGATTTATTTGAGGAGTGAATAGTTCAGTAGGCTATACCTCATCAAGTTTTCCCCTATTTTTATCGGTTACATTTCTGCTTGCATTCGTTATATTTTTGTTTAAATGTTGTTTTATTTGATTAGTATGGTGCACCTTTTGGATGTTTAATAAATGTTTTTTAAAAATGTATTCTTTGCATTCGACTTCTTTTCTCTGTGTCTTAAGTGTTTGAAATTGGAAATATTTCATCATATAACAAACAACAAAAAAGGTTATAGTGGATTAGATTAAAAATTTTATATGTAAGTCTATTTTAGTATTTTGGTTATTGTTAATAAATAGTGTACAAATATAAATTATATCAAAAAGCATGAAAGGAAGAGGGAACACAAGACACAAATTGTGAGTCTGCATATAATCTCACTGAGCGAGTAGTGTACTGTGAGCGCACAAGAAATTTTGTGCGTGAGCAGTGCATATTTGAGAGAGCATGAGAAAATTTGCACGCGAGCAGCGTATATTTGAGAGCTCACAAGCAGTTTTGTCCACAAAGGAAATCGGTGCACGAGCATTATATTGAGAAAGCTATGTTCATCATGCTCACTTTGTGCATGACAGTTTTGTGTTGTGAACCTGAATTTAAAGTGAATAGAATAATGGCAAGATTAAGAAAAAAATGCATCTCGTCATGGCATTGGAGTTAACATATAGGCCTGTTGTGTCTAATATGAAAATAGCTAAGCTATTAACAGATATTGCCAGATAATCACTTTACCTTTACCATACTTTCAACAGACTTATCCTTTCTTGCATTGTCTTGAGCCTTCACGTTTTCAAATATATACTATATTGTTAGTAGCCTGGATAGGTCACCGTCCTTCTGCTACATCATATCGCTTTCTACTGGATGTAAAATGCTCTGCAGTACATTTAGTCATTTTAGAATGTTAAGTTCTAATTCTGTAGTTGTTTTGGTGAAAGTAACTAAAAAGTAATATAAGAGTAATGTAACATATTACAATTTTGAGACAGTAATATTGTAAGGTAAGGGATTACTTTTAAATCACAGTAATAAGTAATCTGTAATGTATTACAGTTTGGAAGTAACTTGCACAACACTGTTGTTGATATCAAGAATTCGGATTTTTGAAATCAACAACTTAATTCTTGATATCAAGAATTTATATCCTGTTATCAATAAAAGACAAATCGGCTATTCTGGCAAGCCGTTTTTACTTTTATTGCTTAACCAGATATGAATTCTTGATATCAAGAATTAAATTGTTGATATCAAGAATCCGAAGCCTTGATATCAACAACTTAATTGTTAATATCCAGAATGCGAATTGTTGATATCAGGAATTGCATTTCCACTAGTAACAATGTTAATCCTTGATATCAACAATTCGGTTTCACTAGTTATAATGTTCATTCTTGATATCAGAAACTGAATTTCAACTAGTAAGAGTTAGAGTTATTGATATCTGTAATTGTATTTTCACTAGTTAAATGTCACCATAGACTGCCATTCAAATTGCTATATTACATTTGTTATTTCTGATATCTTAAAATATCTAAAAATTTAAAATTTCTGATATCAACAATTAGGGAAGTAATTTATGATATCTAAAATTACTAATCTTACTAGTAACAATTACATTCATGATATTAAAAATGAACATTGTCACTAGTGACAAACCAATTGTTGATATAAAAATTTTTACATCTTTACTAGTTGAAAAGTATTTCTTAATATCAACAATTTAATTCCTGATATCAACAATTAAATTATTGGTATCAACAATTACATTTTTCATATCAACAAATAAATAATTGATATCAAGAATTGCATTTAAACTAGTAAGGAATCAATTCTTGATATCAACAATTAAATTTGAATGTCAGTCTATGGTGACATTTAATTAGTGAAAATTCAGTTCTTGATATCAAAAATTTAATTGTTAATATCATAAATGTAACTGTTGTTATCAACAATTAAATTGTTGATATCAAGTATTTTAATTCTTGATATCAACAATTACATTTTTTAAATCAACAATATCCTTTTTGATATCAAGAACTGAATTGTTGATATCAAGAAAATATATCCTGAGAATGAATAAAAGTCAAAACGGCTTGCCATATTTCTTGATATCTCCAATTATATTTCAACATGTTACATTTGTTATTTCTGATATGTAAACATGTATTTCTGATATCAACAATTAGGGAAGTAATTTATGATATCTAAAATTACTAATTTCACAAGTAACAATTACATTCATGATATTAGAAATGAACATTGTCACTAGTGACAAACCAATTGTTGATATCAAAAATGAACATCTTTACTAGTTGAAAAGTATTTCTTAATATCAACAATTTAATTCCTGATATCAACAGTTAAATTATTGATATCAAGAATTGCCTTTTAACTAGTAAGAAATCAGTTCTTGATATCAACAGTTAAATTTGAATGGCAGCCTATGGTGACAGTTAACTAGTGAAAATACAATTGCTGATATCAAAAATTGAATTGTTGATATCATAAATGTAATTGCTGATATCAAAAATTAAATTTTTGATATCAGCTATTACATTTGTGATATTAACAATTACCTTTTTGATATCAGCAATTACATTTATATCAAGAACTGAATTGTTGATATCAAGAATACATATCCTGAGAATGAATAAAAGTACCATACCATGTAAAATACCATGTCCCTGTATACCATGATGGTGTTACACACATATGAGTGACACAGTGATGAACTGGGTAGGGTTGCACCAGCTGTTCATAAGTTTTTTCTTAAATTAAAATGAAAGGTCCACACTAGAGGCTTAGTAAATTGTCCTTGTCTAGGAACACCATCATGATTTTACACATATATGAGTGACATGGTAATTAACTAGTGTCTATGGGACTTTATACACTAGTCCTGCTATACCAGACCATGTCCCTGTATACCATGATGGTGTTACACACGTGTGAATCAGTGATGAACTAGTGTCTATGGGACTTTATACACTAGTCATGCTATACCAAACCATGTCCCTGCATGATGTGGTTACACACATATGAGTGACACAGTGATTAACTTGTCTCTATGTGACTACACACTAGTCCTGCTCTACCAAACCATGTCCTTGAACACCATGATAGTGCTACACACAAATGAGTAACAAAGTGATGAACTGGTGTGTATGGATTTGCATACACAAGTCTTGCTATACTTAAACATGTCTTTGTAGAACACGATGGTGTTGGACACATATTATTCCTGCTATACCAAACTATGTCCCTGTACACCATAATGGTGTTACACACATATGAGTAACACAATGATGAACTGGTGTCTATGGGACTACATACACAAGCCCCACTATACCAAACCATGTACCTTTATACCATGGTGGTGTTACACACACATATGAGTGACACAGTGATGAACTGGTGTCCATACGACTACACACACAAGTCCTGCTATACCAAATCATGCCCCTGTATACCATGATGGTGTTACACACATATGAGTGACACAGCACTGAACTAGTGTGTATGAGACTTTATACACAGGTCCTGCTATACCAAACCATGTCCCTGTATGCCATGATGGTGTAACACGCATATGAGTGACACAGTGAGGAACTGGCATCTACAGGACTACATACACAAGTCCTTTCATACCACACCATGTCCCTGTATACCATGATGGTGTTACACAAATGTGAAACAGTGATGAACTAGTGTCTATGGGACTTTATATACTAGTCATACTCAATCAAACCATGTCACTGGGTCACACACATATGAGTGACCCAGTGATGAACTGGCGTCTATGGGACTTTATACACTAGTCATGCTATACCCAACCATGTCCCTGTATACCATGATGGTGTTACACACATATGAGTGACACAGTGATGAACTGGGTAGGGTTGCACCAGCTGTTTGTAAGTTCTTTTTTAAATTCAAATGAAAGGTCCACACTAGAGGCTTAGTAACTTGTCTTTGTCTTGGAACGTCATCATGATTTCACACATATATGTAAGACATAGTAATTAATTAGTGTCTATGGGACTTTATACACAAGTCCTGCAATACCAAACCATGCCCCTGTATACCATAATGGTGTTACACATGTGTGACAGTGATGAACTAGTGTCTATGGGACTTTATATACTAGTCATTACCAAACCATGTCCCTGTATACCATGATGTGGTTAGACGCATATGAGTGACACAGTGATGAACTTTTCTCTATGGGACTACATGCACAAGTCCTGCTATACCACACCATGTCCCTGTATACCATGATGGTGTTACACACATATGAGTGACACAGTGATGAACTGGCGTCTATGGGACTTTATACACTAGTCATGCTATACCAAACCATGCCCCTGTATACCATAATGGTGTTACACACGTGTGACACAGTGATGAACAAGTGTCTATGGGACTTTATACACTAGTCCTGCTATACCAATCCATGTCCCTGTATACTACGATGGTGTTACACACATTTGAGTGACACAGTGATGAACTGGTGTCTATGGGACTGCATCCACAAGTCCTGCTTTACCAAATCATGTCCCTGTATACCATGATGGTATTACACACATAGGAGAGATGCAGTGATGAACTGGAGTCTATGGGACTACATACACAAGTCCTTCAATACCAAACCATGTCCCTGTATACCATTGTGGTGTTACACACGTGTGACAAAGTGATGAATGAGTGTCTATGGGACTTTATATACTAGTCATACTCTACCAAACCATGTCCCTGTACACCATGATGTGGTTAGACACATATGAGTGACACAGGGATGAACTTGTCTCTATGGGACTACATGCACAAGTCCTGCTATACCACACCACGTCCCTGTATACCATGATGGTGTTACACACAAATGAGTGAAACAGTGATGAACTAGTGTCTATGGTACTTTATACACTAGTCATGCTATACCACACCATGTCCCTGTATACCATGATGTGGTTACACACATATGAGTGACAGTGATGAACTGGGTAGGGTTGCACCAGCTGTTTGTAAGTTTTTTCTTAAATTAAAATGAAAAGTCCACACTAGAGGCTTAGTAACTTATCTTTGTCTTGTAACGCCATCATGATTTCACACATATATGAGTGACATAGTAATTAACTAGTGTCTATGGGATTTTATACACTAGTCCTGCTATATCAAACCATGTCCCTGTATACCATGATGTGGTTAGACACATATGAGTGACAAAGTGATGAACTTTTCTCTATGGGACTACATGCATATCCTGCTATACCACACCATGTCTCTGTATACCATGATGGTGTTACACACAAATGAGTGACACAGTGAGGAACTGGCGTCTATAGGACTTTATCATAGACTGTAAAATATATGGACGGAGCATCCGTGACGTCACCCATAGGTTTCTGAACACTGCAAAAGAAGCTACAAGTAGGCGCGGCCAACCGTCGCCATTTTGTTCGCGCGTCATCGCACCCACGGCGGGATACCAAACTAGGGCAAGGAGGCGGAGAGTGGGCGGAGCCACAGACGCCTGCTGGCACTTTGCTTAGACCTAGCCGACAGACTTTACTTTGGGAGAAACGCTTGATAGTTTATTACCTGCGACTCGTTTGTGTTCTGACCACATGTGCTTGGCTGTACACTATATCATTAAAGTGTTTAGACTTTTAAAAACACTGTAGTAATACACTGAGCCACTAAACATTGTTCTTATGACGTTTTTCTACAGGAGGATCAACGCGAATTACTTCCAAACACTTCAGATATAGTGTGTGTTAGTAAATGCAAGACTATTGATGAACTCCAGCATAACACTGTATGATAACGCTTCAGATGACTGTTCTAGAGCCTACAGCTAATCAATCTGTCACATTCTGGAGTGCTTTACAGGTCTAAAGAAAAATATTAATGATAAATGATCTTAAATAAAACAAATACATTTATAGAGATGGTATACAAGTATATAACTTTACTCACATGGGAAACGGAGGCCACATGAATGGTTTGTGAGCACAATTAAGTGCACACAGCATCCCATATCATCTGATAATTGTAAGAATTAAGTCCAAAAGGCAGCTGACTGTGTAAAGCCACATAAAACAACACAAAAATACGATGAATATGCCGAGATCAGTGGCTCATCTGCCGGATTAAGCTGAGGTGAAGTGACGGCGACCAGCGAGACCTAGCTGTCACTCAAGTGGCCACGCCCTTAATTATGCAAACTTAATATAACCTAAAATAAAGGAAACAAATGAGTTATAAAAAAATTCACCCCCTCACAGTTGTCATGGATGGTAATAATAGCTATATGAACCAAAATCGTTCTTTGTACCAGGCTGTAAACACCTTTTTTTCTGTTGTAAAGTTGGCCATTCTAACAGTGGGCTCAATTGCCACTTGCTCTATTATGGAGCCAGGACTAGCGGAATTTTGATGAATTGCAGTTTCAGTTACTTCCGTATTGGCTTCCCGAGGGAGAGCGGGAGGTTGCCGCTTGGACTTTATACACTAGTCATGCTATACCAAACCATGTCTCCCTATACCATGATGGTGTTACACACATATGAGTGACAAAGTGATAACTTTTTCTCTATGGGACGACATACACAAGTCCTGCTATACCACACCATGTCTCTGTATACCATGATGGTATTTCACTCATAGGAGAGATGCAGTGATGAACTGGAGTCTATGGGACTACATACACAAGTCCTGCAATACCAAACCATGTCCCTATATACCATGATGGTGTTACACACATATGAGTGACACAGTGATGAACTTGTCTCTATGGGACTACATACACAAGTCCTGCCATACCAAACCATGTCCCTGTATACTATGATGGTGTTACACACATTTGAGTGACACAGTGATAAACTGGAGTCTATGGGACTACATACACAAGTCCTTCAATACCAAACCATGTCCCTGTATACCATGATGGTGTTACACACATATGAGTGACCCAGTGATGAACTGGCGTCTATGGGACTTTATACACTAGTCATGCTATACCAAACCATGTCCCTGTATACCATGATGGTGTTACACACATATGAGTGATACAGGGACAAACTGATGTCTATGGGACTACATACACAAGTCCTGCAATACCAAACCATGCCCCTGTATACCATAATGGTGTTACACACGTGTGACACAGTGATGAACTAGTGTCTATGGGACTTTATACACTAGTCCTGCTGTACCAAACCATGTCCCTGTATACCATGATGTGGTTACACACATATGAGTGACACCGTGAGGAACTGGTGTCTATGGGACTTTATACACTAGGCATGCTATACCAAACCATGTCCCTGTATACCATGATGTGGTTACACACATATGAGTGACATAGTGATTAACTTGTCTCTATGGGACTACATACACATCTAATGCCATACCAAACCATGTCCCTGTATACTATGATGGTGTTACACACATATGAGTGATACAGTGATGAACTGATGTCAATGGAATTATATACACAAGTCCTGCAATACTTCACCATGTCCCTGTATACCATGATGGTGTTACACACATATGAGTGATACAGTGATGAACTGGGTAGGGTTGCACCAGCTGTTCGTAAGTTTTTTCTTAAATTAAAAAGAAAAGTCCACACTAGAGGCTTAGTAACTTGTCTTTGTCTTGGAACGCCATCATGATTTTACACATATATGAGTGACATAGTAATTAACTAGCGTCTATGGGACTTTATACACTAGTCCTGCTATACCAGACCATGTCCCTGTATACCATGATGTGGTTACACACATATGAGTGATACAGTGATGAACTGATGTCTATGGGACTACATACACAAGTCCTGCAATACCAATCCATGCCCCTGTATACCATTATGGTGTTACACACGTGCGATAAAGTGATGAACTAGTGTCTATGGGACTTTATATACTACTCATACTCTACCAAACCATGTCCCTGTACACCATGATGTGGTTAGACACATATGAGTGACACAGGGATGAACTTGTCTCTATGGGACTACATGCACAAGTGCTGCTATACCACACCATGTCCCTGTATACCATGATGGTGTTACACACATATGAGTGACACAGTGATGAACTGATGTCGATGGGACTATATACACAAGTCCTGCAATACCACACCATGTCCCTGTATACCATGATGGTCTTACACACATGGGAAACAGTGATGAACTAGTGTCTATGGGACTTTATACACTAGTCATGCTACACCAAACCATGTCCCTGTATACCACGATGTGGTTACACATATGAGTGATACAGTGATGAACTGATGTCAATGGGACTATATGCACAAGTCCTGCAATACCACACCATGTCCCTGTATACTATTATGGTGTTACACACATATGAGTGACAGTGACGAACTGGGTAGGGTTGCACCAGCTGTTTGTAAGTTCTTTTTTAAATTCAAATGAAAGGTCCACACTAGAGGCTTAGTAACTTGTCTTTGTCTTGGAACGCCATCATGATTTTACACATATATGAGTGACATAGTAATTAACTAGTGTCTATGGGATTTTATACACTAGTCCTGCTATATCAAACCATGTCCCTGTATACCATGATGTGGTTACACACATATGAGTGACACAGTAATGAACTTTTCTCTATGGGACTACATGCACAAGTCCTGCTATACCACACCATGTCCCTGTATACCATGATGGTGTTACACACAAATGAGTGACACAGTGAGGAACTGGCGTCTATGGGACTTTATACACTAGTCATGCTATACCAAACCATGTCTCCCTATACCATGATGGTGTTACACACATATGAGTGACACAGTTATGAACTTGTCTCTATGGGACTACATACACAAGTCCTGCTATACCACACCATGTCTCTGTATACCATGATGGTGTTACACACATGTGAAACAGTGATGAACTAGTGTCTATGGGACTTTATACACTAGTCCTGTTATACCAAACCATGTCCCTGTATTCCATGATGTGGTTACACACATAAGAGTGACACAGTGATTAACTTGTCCCTATGGGACTATATACACATCTACTGCCATACCAAACCATGTCCCTGTATACCATGATGGTGTCACACACATATGAGTGACCCAGTGATGAACTGGCGTCTTTGGGACTTTATACACTAGTCATGATATATCAAACCATGTCCCTGTATACCATGATGGTGTTACACACGTGTGAATCAGTGATGAACTATTGTCTATATGACTTTATACACTAGTCATGCTATACCAAACCATGCCCCTGTATACCATGATGTGGTTACACACATATGAGTGATACAGGGATGAACTGATGTCTATGGGACTACATACACAAGTCCTGCAATACCAAACCATGCCCCTGTATACCATAATGGTGTTACACACGTGTGACACAGTGATGAACTAGTGTCTATGGGACTTTATACACTAGTCCTGCTGTACCAAACCATGTCCCTGTATACCATGATGTGGTTACACACATATGAGTGACATAGTGATTAACTTGTCTCTATGGGACTACATACACATCTAATGCCATACCAAACCATGTCCCTGTATACTATGATGGTGTTACACACATATGAGTGATACAGTGATGAACTGATGTCAATGGGATTATATACACAAGTCCTGCAATACCACACCATGTCCCTGTATACCATGATGGTGTTACACACATATGAGTGATACAGTGATGAACTGGGTAGGGTTGCACCAGCTGTTCGTAAGTTTTTTCTTAAATTAAAAAGAAAAGTCCACACTAGAGGCTTAGTAACTTGTCTTTGTCTTGGAACGCCATCATGATTTTACACATATATGAGTGACATAGTAATTAACTAGCGTCTATGGGACTTTATACACTAGTCCTGCTATACCAGACCATGTCCCTGTATACCATGATGTGGTTACACACATATGAGTGATACAGTGATGAACTGATGTCTATGGGACTACATACACAAGTCCTGCAATACCAAACCATGCCCCTGTATACCATTATGGTGTTACACACGTGCGACAAAGTGATGAACTAGTGTCTATGGGACTTTATATACTACTCATACTCTACCAAACCATGTCCCTGTACACCATGATGTGGTTAGACACATATGAGTGACACAGGGATGAACTTGTCTCTATGGGACTACATGCACAAGTGCTGCTATACCACACCATGTCCCTGTATACCATGATGGTGTTACACACATATGAGTGACACAGTGATGAACTGATGTCGATGGGACTATATACACAAGTCCTGCAATACCACACCATGTCCCTGTATACTATTATGGTGTTACACACATATGAGTGACAGTGACGAACTGGGTAGGGTTGCACCAGCTGTTTGTGAGTTTTTTCTTAAATTAAAATGAAAGGTCCACACTAGAGGCTTAGTAACTTGTCTTTGTCTTGGAACGCCATCATGGTTTTACACATATATGAGTGACATAGTAATTAACTATGGGATTTTATACACTAGTCCTGCTATATCAAACCATGTCCCTGTATACCATGATGTGGTTACACACATGTGACAGTGATGAACTAGTGTCTATGGGACTTTATATACTAGTCATACTCTACCAAACCATGTCCCTGTATACCATGATGGTGTTACACACAAATGAGTGACACAGTGAGGAACTGGCGTCTATGGGACTACATACACAAGTCCTGCTTTTCCAAACCATGTCCTTGTGTACCATGATGGTGTTACACACATGTGAAACAGTGATGAACTAGTGTCTATGGGACTTTATACACTAGTCCTGCTATACCAAACCATGTCCCTGTATTCCATGATGTGGTTACACACATAAGAGTGACACAGTGATTAACTTGTCCCTATGGGACTATATACACATCTACTGCCATACCAAACCATGTCCCTGTATACCATGATGGTGTTACACACATATGAGTGATACAGGGATGAACTGATGTCTATGGGACTACATACACAAGTCCTGCAAAACCAAACCATGCCCCTGTATACCATAATGGTGTTACACACGTGTGACACAGTGATGAACTAGTGTCTATGGGACTTTATACACTAGTCATGCTATACCAAACCATGCCCCTGTATACCATGATGTGGTTACACACATATGAGTGATACAGGGATGAACTGATGTCTATGGGACTACATACACAAGTCCTGCAATACCAAACCATGCCCCTGTATACCATAATGGTGTTACACACGTGTGACACAGTGATGAACTAGTGTCTATGGGACTTTATACACTAGTCCTGCTGTACCAAACCATGTCCCTGTATACCATGATGTGGTTACACACATATGAGTGACACCGTGAGGAACTGGTGTCTATGGGACTTTATACACTAGGCATGCTATACCAAACCATGTCCCTGTATACCATGATGTGGTTACACACATATGAGTGACACCGTGAGGAACTGGTGTCTATGGGACTTTATACACTAGGCATGCTATACCAAACCATGTCCCTGTATACCATGATGTGGTTACACACATATGAGTGATACAGGGATGAACTGATGTCTATAGGACTACATACACAAGTCCTGCAATACCAAACCATGCCCCTGTATACCATAATGGTGTTACACACGTGTGACACAGTGATGAACTAGTGTCTATGGGACTTTATACACTAGTCCTGCTGTACCAAACCATGTCCCTGTATACCATGATGTGGTTACACACATATGAGTGATACAGGGATGAACTGATGTTTATGGGACTACATACACAAGTCCTGCAATACCAAACCATGCCCCTGTATACCATAATGTGGTTACACACGTATGGGTGACACCGTGAGGAACTGGTGTCTATAGGACTACGTACACAAGTCCTGCAATACCACACCATGTCCCTGTATACTATGATTGTGTTACACACATATGAAACCGTGATGAACTAGTGTCTATGGGACTTTATACACAAGTCATGCCATACCACACCATGTCCCTGTATACTGTTATGGTGTTACACACTTATGAGTGACACAGTGATGAACTGGGTAGGGTTGCACCAGCTGTTTGTAAGTTTTTTTCTTAAATTAAAATAAAAAGTCCACACTAGAGGCTTAGTAACTTATCTTTGTCTTGGAACGCCATCATGATTTTACACATATATGAGTGACATAGTATTTAACTAGTGTCTATGGGACTTTATACCCTAGTCTTGCTGTACCAAACCATGTCCCTTTATACCATGATAGTGTTACGCACATATGAGTGACACAGTGATGAACTGGGTAGGGTTGCACCAGCTGTTTGTAAGTTCTTTTTTAAATTCAAATGAAAGGTCCAAACTAGAGCTTAGTAACTTGTCTTTGTCTTGGAACGCCATCATGATTTCACACATATATGAGTGACATAGTAATTAACTAGTGTCTATGGGACTTTATACTCTAGTCCTGCTATATCAAACCATGTCCCTGTATACCATGATGTGGTTACACACATATGAGTAACACAATGATTAACTAGTGTCTTAGGGACTTTATACACAAGCCCTGCTATATCAAACCATGTCCCTGTATACCATGATGGTGTTACACACATATGAGTGACAGTGATGAACTGGGTAGGGTTGCACCAGCTGTTCGTAAGTTTTTTCTTAAATTCAAATGAAAAGTCCACACTAGAGGCTTAGTAACTTGTCTTTGTCTTGGAACACCGTCATGATGTTACACACATATGAGTGACATAGTAATGCACTGTTGTCTATGGGACTGCATACACAAGTCCTGCTATATCAAACCATGTACCTCTATACCTTGATGGTGTTACACACATATGAGTGATGAACTGATGTCTATGAATGGATGGATTTATGGATGGATGAATAGATGGATGAATAGATGGATGAACAGATGGATGGATGGATGGAAAAAAAGACATGGATGGATGGATGGATGGATGGATGGACGGACGGATGGACAGATGGATGGAAAAAAAGACATGGATGGATGGATGGATGGATGAATGGATGGACGGACGGATGAACAGCTGGATGGAAAAAAAGACATGGATGGATGGATGGACTGACGGATGGACAGATGGATGGATGAACAGATAGACAGATGGATGGAAAAAGACATGGATGGATGATGGATGGATGGATGGACAGATGGACGGACAGATGAACGGATGAATGGAAAAAAGACATATGGATGGATGGATGGATGGATGGAGGAAAGACATATAGATGGATCGATGGACAGATGGAAAAAAGATTTATGGATGGATGGATGAATAAAAAGACATGGATGGATGGATGAGCTGTAGTTAGAATCATAGTTCATGGTTGTTTTCTACTAAGCCCTATTCATATAGAACGTTCCAACATTTAACATAAAAAAAGAAACATTAAAGCAATCTCTTTTACGTCTAATTTGCTTTCAAAGTACTTTTTGCAGTTCAGTTTGAGCAATCATCATACTGACACTTGTGCTCCCTTCGTAGTGCACTTTGAAATCATTTATGCCATGTTGAATTCAGCCGTGGCTCATGACAAAAGCTATAGGTGACCTTTGGAATGCAGAATGTACATTATGTCTCCAAAGCTTGGGAAAACAAAAATATATTGGCTACGTTAATGGTTTTAATTTATAGTAGCCTTGGCTATTTATTAAGAAATGTATGTATTGTATATGACATGGGCCTATAGGCTAGAACAGGGGTCACCAATCTCGGTCCTGGAGGGCCGGTGTCCCTGCAGAGTTTAGCTCCAACTTGCCTTAACACACCTGCCTGGATGTTTCAAGTATACCTAGTAAGACCTTGGTTAGCTTGTTCAGGTGTGTTTGATTAGAGTTGGAGCTAAAATCTGCAGGGCACCGGCCCTCCAGGAACAAGTTTGGTGACCCCTGGGCTAGAACATTGCTAAAGCAATGATATGAATGTGTCAAATTTGTAAAAGTAGACTATAATAAAAAAAAACATAATAGACTACTTAAAAATTAAAAACTACAAAAAAAAAAAAAAAACTACAAAAAAAAAAAAACTACAAAAAAAAAAAAAAAAAAAAAAAAATATATATATATATATATATATATATATATATATATATATATATATATATATATATACAGTTTAATTCAGAATTATTAGCCCCCCTGATTTATTAGCCCCCCTGTTTAATTTTTTTTCCCAATTTCTGTTTAACAATTATCTGTTTTTTTTCAACACATTTCTGCACATAATAGTGTTAATAACTTATTTCTAATAACTGATTTATTTTATCTTTGCCATGATGACAGTAAATAATATTTGACTCGATATTTTTCAAGACACTTCTATACAGCTTAAAGTGACATTTAAAGGCTTAACTTGGTTAATTAGGTTAACTAGTTTGTTCTGTAGACTATTGAAAAAGCTATAAGGGGCTAATAATTTTGACCTTAAAATGGGTTTTAAAAAATTTAAAACTGCTTTTATTCCAGCCGAAATAAAACAAATAAGACTCTCCAGAAGAAAAAATATTATCAGACATACTGTGAAAATTTCCTTGCTCTGTTAAACATCGTTTGAGAAATATTTAAAAAAGAAAAAAAAATTCAAAGGGGGCTAATAATTCTGACTTCAACTGTGTGTGTATATATATATATATATATATATATATATATATATATATATATATATATATATATATATTCACATATACATACACAGTTGAAGTCAGAATTATTAGCCCCCGTTTATTTTTTTCCCAATTTCTGTTTAATGGAGGGAAGATTTATTCAACACATTTCTAAACATAATATTTTTAATAACTAATTTCTTATAACTCATGATGACAGTAAATAATATTTTATTAGATATTCCTAAAGACACTTCTATACAGCTTAAAGTGACATTTAAAGGCTTAACTAGGTTAATTAGGTTAACCAGGCAGGTTAGGGTAATTAGGCAAGTTATTGTATAATGATCGTTTGTTCTGTAGACGGAAAAAATGCTTAAAGGGGATAATAATTTTTACCTTAAAATGTTTTTAAAAAAATTTAAAACTGCTTTTATTCTAGCCGAAATAAAACAAATAAGACTTTCTCCAGAAGAAAAAAATATTATCAGACATACTGTGAACATTTCCTTGCTCTGTTAAACATCATTTGGGAAATATAAAAAATAATAATATTAATTCAAGGGGGGGCTAATAATTCTGACTTCAACTATGTATATATATATATATTTAATTTTTTTATTATTATTAAGTTGGATATTGTTTCGTAATTTTATTTCTTAATAAGTAGCCTACTATAAATTAAAATTATTAACGTGACAATTTATATATAACATTAGAATATGAGTATTTTCATATTCTATTAATGTTCCATATTCTATTCTAAAGCATAAAATCACTTACAAAACTCTATTTTGTAAGGGATTTTATGTTTTAGAATATATTATGGAAATACAGGCCGTATACAGTATGTGCCATTTATATATATTTCAATTAATATGGAAAACGAGTGCATGTTTTTTTCCAAGACTAATATTGGATTTTTTTGTTAAAATGCATGTGCATGTAAAGCCATCATTTTCACAAAGAAAAAAGTTATGGGGATTTTCTTGAAAGTAGTTGCTAGTTCATCCCATTTAGAGCATCATTATGGACATTTTCCTTGCTCTGTTAAACAAAATTTCCTTGCTCTGTTAAACATCATCTGGGAAATATAAAAAATAATATTAATTCAAAGGGGGGCTAATAATTCTGACTTCAACTATAAATATATATATATATATATATATATATATATATATATATATATATATATATATATATATATATATATATATATATATATATATATATATATATATATATATATATATATATATGTGTGTGTATATATATATATTTTTTTTATTATTAAGTAGGATATTGTTTTGTAATTTTATTTCTTAATAAGTAGCCTACTATAAATTACAATTATTAACGTGACAATTTATATAGAACATTAGAATAGAGTATTTTCATATTCTATTAATGTTCCATATTCTATTCTAAAGCATAAAATCACTTACAAAACTCTATTTTGTAAGTGATTTTATGTTTTAGAACATATTATGGAATATTCTCACTAATATTCATAAAGGAAACACAGGCCGTATACAGTATGTGCCATTTATATATATTTCAATTAATATGGAAAACGAGTGCATGTTTTTTTCCAAGACTAATATTGAATTTTTTTAAAAATGCCTGTGGACGTAAAGCAATAATTTGCACAAAGAAAAAAGTTATGGGGATTTTCTCCTGAAAGTAGTTGCTACTCCATCCCATTTAGAGCATCATTATGGACATTTTACTTTATAACTAATGTAGTTCAAATGATGGATCTGTGACAGAGCAAGTAAAGTTTTGGGAAACACTCGTCACTGTATCGTTCTTATACCAAACGATGCATTGTACTATGATTGTGCAGCCAAGAGTTACGTTGTTGTTTGGGAAATGCACCCCTGTGCTGTTGTGTTGGCATTTCAGTTACTGCAAACTCCCCATGCTGCATCATTGGAAAAAAAAAATTATTACAAATGTGTTAAATGTGTTTGTAGTTGTGTAAAATAATGTGTGTTTTCGAAATTTAAAGTTATTAGTTTTTTAAAGCAGAGTGTCTTTTGATTTAGTTGGTTACCTCAGATTTAGGCTTATTAATTCGCATGTGATTCAAATGGTGTGGGACACAGAAGATAGACTCAAGCTATTTTGCCATGCTTGAAACTTAGAGGTGGAATATAATTAAAGTTAGTTTCTGTGTGCACAGGAGGAACCACAAACCATACCTGTGTCTGCCAGAAAACAGGAGTTGGTGTGCGGTTAACGGTTAAATGTTGGAACAGTTCACTTAAAGTAATCTTATTTGCACCAAATCATGGAAATGGTCCACATATGAGTTGGTCACGTAGTGTTTTTATGCATTTAATCACTCACTTTTCTGACTCACATACTCTAAATGACCCTCAATAAGCAGATCTAATTTCTTAGAATTTCTTGAATTTTTTTTTTTTTACCTGCAAGCACAGTTAATATTCAAATTATTTATAATGTTTAAAGTAGCTGACAATAATAACTATTCTTAATTCTTAAAAATAGGAATTAATCTGCCTTGTTTTTAAACTACGCAGTGCTGTGGCAGCTTAATTAGGTCTACTATACTATGCTGAGATTTATTTTTCTGAGGTGAAAAAAGCTTGGGAACCACTGGCTTAAACCCTTGAGTACTGGAATCTACACTGTTGTGATGTCACAATTGCATTGCATTCATTGCATGTGTGAGATTGAGAGAGTGTATGGGTGTTTCCCAGTACTGAGTTGCGGCTGGAAGGGCATCTACTGTGTATAACATATACCAGAGTAGTTGGTGGATCATTCCGCTGTGGCGACCCCTGATAAATCAGTAACTAAGAAAAATGAATGAATGATTAAATAATAAAAATAAAGCTGCAAGTAGCGAAGAAAGAGACCTCCCTGTGGCAATGATTTGCAATGAAAGGGTGGCGCTATGACTGTGACTCAATATCGGAACATAGATGTCTTCAGGAGAGGAATCTCAGTTTGTGAATTTTCAGGAAGATCAGACATTATGTGGCTGAGTTATAAGTACTTCCTCCTCAGTGGCGAAGCACTGAACTTTATCAGTCTGCCATGGACACACCCTTTGGCGAAAACTATGGATCATCACAATTTATTATCACAAAGGCCTTTGGATTATACTAACAGAACTTGGATTCAATCTGATAAAATTGCTTGTAGGAGTTTGTTACAGTGTAAAACATTTCATTTAATGTAGCCAGCAGGTGGTGCTATAACTGTAACTGGATATTGGCATGTAAACGTGTTCATGTCAGGACTGTTATCAAACACGTGAATTTTGAGGCAGATTGGATCATGCATGTCTGAGTTATAACAACTTCCTGTTTCGTGGTGAAACATCAAAGTTTGTGAGGTCACCACGGACACGCCCTTCCACGAAAACTCTGGATCTTCACAATTTAACATCGCCAAGGCCTTTAGATGACAATAGCCAATTTTGGTGTCGATATGATAAAATCTCTAGGAGGAGTTTGTTAAAATACAATGCCTGGAAATGGCAAAACCTCCACTTTTTTGAAAAGGAATTTAAAAATATTCCACTTCCTGTTCACGTTTGGATTTCGCTCCAAGACACTTTTTTGTAGGTTTTGGCATGTTTGATTTGTGTGTTAATTTTCATATGTGTGCGTGAAATGTAGCTTGGGGGCTACTCTGTCAAACGCACATAGGTGGCGCTGTCGAGCCATTTTGCCACACTCACTTCCAAAGCCCATATCAAACGTAAATCTACACCACTTTTGGCGTGTGTACAAAGTTTTGTGAGTTTTCGAGCACGTTTAGACCCTTAAAAATGCTATTCATTAGAAAAGGGAAATTTCCCGGGAAATTGTAAACATCACATCATGGTTTAAGGGGACAGTTGTAAAATTTCCCGGGAAATTGTATTGTATGAAGACATCACATCATGGTTTAAGGGGACAGTTGTAAAATTTATACACATGCACATCATGGTATGTAGGGTCAATTTTTCAAATGCCTAAAAAACTAACAAGGGGCTTTATTAGGAGTCATAAAACAACATAGTGGGTCTCAGAATTACAGGGTCACGGAAGTGTCCCTCTATACCATGGTGACCCTGTAATGCTGGTGAGTAACCTGGTCTTTTGACCCTGTAAACCATGTATACAAGAACACACACACACACACACACACACACACACACATATATATATATATATTCTTGCCTAATATCAGATTGCCGGAAAGTGATTATTTTTTTTTTTATAAATTGTTAAAATATTGGTGTTTTTTCCCGAGACTGTTAACATGTACACCATGATTTTATATAAAATTCACTTTATGTGAGATATGACTAAAAAGTGGTCATGAACAAATATTTTCTCAATTCAAACAAGTAGCATCCTGGACCCAGAAACAGTATTTCAAATGTCACGACTTAAGAAGCGAGTGCATAGATTCTTTCTTCAGCAGCATTTGCCCAGTTAATAAACTGAGATGACAGTGAGTGCTCCGAAGTGTTATAAAAATCTACAGGTATGACATTTTTTTCCATTGAAAACCCCCTTTCAACTTAGACCTGGACCATCTTTCAATGTGTTCAATTAATTACAAGAACTTTTCAATGGATCGTGATGGTGTGATTGTGGTCTTACTAAATTGAGTTGGTCCTGGTAGTTCAGTGTTCAGACAAGCCAAGGCTATGATGATAATTGTTTAAAAATAATATTGTAATATTGCAATTGAAACCATTATTTCTTTAGCATTTGTCTATTTTTTGGACCATAAGCAGTCGGAAATTTTAAAATTTTCAAATAAACAGAACACATTTGAATTAAAAGCCCAAAAAATTCTCATCTAGTATCCGCAAAATCAGCACTGGCGCCCCCCCCAGGGGTGTGTCCTCTCCCCACTGCTCTTCTCCCTGTACACGAATGACTGCACTTCAAAAGACTCCTCTGTGAAGCTCTTGAAGTTTGCAGACGACACCACAATTATCGGCCTCATTCAGGACGGTGACGAGTTTGCTTACAGACAGGAGGTTAAGGAGTTGGTTGTCTGGTGCAGTCACAACAACCTGGAGCTCAACACGCTCAAAACAGTGGAGATGAGAGTGGACTTCAGGAGAAATCCCCCTGCTCTCCCCCCACTGAGCATCATGGACAGCATTGTGGCAGCAGTGGAGTCATTCAGGTTCCTGGGCACCACCATCTCTCAGGACCTGAAGTGGGACACTCACATTGACTCCATTGTCAAAAAAGCTCAACAGAGGCTGTACTTTCTTCGTCAGCTGAGGAAGTTTAACCTCCCAAAGGAGCTGCTGAAACAGTTCTACACCTCCATCATTGAATCAGTCATCTGCACATCAATAACTGTCTGGTTTAGCTTAGCTACTAAATACGACCTCCAAAGACTACGTCGAATAGTTCGGACTGCTGAGCGAATCACTGGTACAACCCTTCCTACTCCCCAAGAACTGTACTTATCCAGAGCGAGCAGAAGGGCTGCCAAAATCACTCTGGACCCCTCACACCCAGCACACTGCCTCTTTGAACTTTTACCTTCTGGTCAATGCTACAGAGCACTGCGCACCAGAACAGCCCGACACAGAAACAGTTTCTTCCCTCAGGCAATCCATCTCATGAACACTTGATGATAATAATTGTGGAACCAACATCACTACTTGCTATACACTTTTATGCACATATACACTTATTTAACAACACACTTTACATGCCAATTTGCACATAACAGCTGCACATATAACGTTGTATATAGTAATAAACACGTACATACACTTGTCAATTTGTATATTTGCACTCACTACTTACTTCTATTTTTTTTAAAATATATATTTATTATCTGTTTTTTGTCATGTCTCTGTAATCCTGTTGCACTGTAGAAGCTTTGTCACGAAAACAAATTCCTCGTATGTGTGAACATACCTGGCAATAAAGCTCTTTCTGATTCTGAAAAAGCAAGAATTGTGTAAAAAGTGTAACACATTTGCCCTCTGGTTCATCTTTGACCCAAACCATATTTAATAAATAATCATATTCAAATATTAAAATGAAAAAGAACTGTAAACAAACAAAACAAACATGCAAAAGAAAAGAAAATATACCCCCTATGTAATTATATATATATATATATATATATATATATATATATATATATATATATATATATATATATATATATATATATATATATGCAATTATTTAGACAGAGGCAATGATGATACTGAAAATAATAATGCAACCTTCTGTCAAAACCATCAATACATTCTCTAGCAATGTATGTCTAGCTTAAGAGGACTGTAAGTGGTCTGAATATTCGTCCCACTGACCTTTCCTGGCAACAACAGATGTTGAAGCTGGAAAGAACAACAAATTTGGGTTTTATATAACCACTTGGATTAATATTTGTGGACACAAACCTCTCCAAACCCAAATATCACTGGGCCACTTGATTGATTCTAGAGAGATTTCTCAAGGCCCTTTCACATGAATCAGGACTGCAAGCGCATCTTATGACACAAGTGCATTTGCAGCGTTGACCTCCAGAAGATCACAGGTTAGCATCAAAGAATGATGGTTTTGTGAAGCAGCTTTTTGGTTGCCAAATACACAGGAAGTGTGTACTGTTTTGGACTGTTCACGCAGTAAGCATTTTTGTGCTAAAGAAAACACTAGGAGGAGGACAGCAGAACAGGAAAGCAGGATATAAACACTCAGTATGCTTGGCAAGTGGTTATTCTGCTAATGTGATTGGTCCATTGTGGGTAATGCTGTACAGAACATTTTCATTTGGATCTCTACTGTCTGCATGATGTTTTGAAATTAAATAATTATTGTAAGGCTGCATTTTAATTAAACAAATAAACACAGGATCCTGAGCTGCACATGTGTATAAGTGAACATACATTCTGAAACCAACAAAACATATATTGTATATACGGTGTTATACAGTTAAAGTCAAAATTATTAGCCCCCCTTTGAAGTTTTTTCTTTTTTAAATATTTCCCAAATGATGTTTAACAGAGCAAGGAAATTTTCACAGTATGTCTGATAATATTTTTTCTTCTGAAGAAAGTCTTATTTCTTTTATTCCAGCTAGAAAAAAGCAGTTTTTAATTTTTTAAAAACCATTTTATTTTCAAAATTATTAGCCCTTTTAAGCTATTTTTTTATAGCTGTCTACAGAACAAACCATCATTATACATTAACTTGCCTAATTAATTACCCTAACCTACCTAGTTAACCTCATTAACACAGTTAAGCCTTTAAATGTCACTTTAAGCTGTACAGAAGTGTCTTGAAACATATCTAGTAAAATATTATTTACTGTCATCATGGCAAAGATAAAATAAGTTATTAGAAATGAAATGTGTTGAAATAAATCTCTCCGTTAAACAGAAATTGGGGAAAAAAATAAACGGGGGGGGGGGGGGGTAATTCAGGGGGGCTAATGATTCAGAGTTCAACTGTATCTATATTGCACCTACACACGCGCACACACGCACACACACACACACACACACACACACACACACACACACACACACACACACACACACACACACACACATATATATATATATATATATATATATATATATATATATATATATATAGCCTGAATCAGACAGAAAATGAAAAGGACACAGTTGAACCTCACGCCTTCTGTCTCTAAACTAAAATCTGACAAGTGTCTTTCCCATGTATTCGGAATAAGCATGTGCAAATAATATGAAATGTTCACATATTTTTTGCGAGTTCGTTATTTGAGATGTTGAACGCAGGTAAATAGTGGACACAAGGTATGTCTTCGTAAACCACCTTAATACCCTCACAGATGTAATTATATAAATTCCTCATAAACCACATAAACAAGAACACACAATTCTAAAATCAACAAACAATCAGAAATAAGCCAATTTATATTTGAGATTTTACATAAAATCTTAATATATCATTGAGTTTTTCTAGTTCTTTTATCAGTAGGGAACATGTCATGTGATAGTTCTATCTTGAGTTGAAAATACAGATAATTTATAATTATATATATATATTATATTATTATATATAATTAATAATTATATTAATAAATATTCTGAAAGAGCAAAACTTGAGAAAAAACAACAAAACAACAACAAAAGTTATGACATTAGAAAAATAATAATGTAAAATAATAAAATTTGACCTCGTAATTGTATATTTTTCTCAGTAATGAGACATTCCATTGTACTGAAATGATGTATTATATAGTGTCAAAACTACTTATTATATGGCCTTACCCTGCTCCTAACCCTATCCACAACCCTCATAGGAAATCTATAGCCAATCTTGAATGTCAAATGATTCTGTTAAGTATGATTTTCAGCATTTTGAATTATGAGAACACAAGGCATGTCCTTGCAAAAAATTCATCCTCGTAAACCACATAAACAAGAACACACACGCACGCACGCACACACACACACACACACACACACACACACAATCAACAAACAATCAAAAATAAGCTAATTTATATTTGAGATTTTACATAAAATCTTAATATATCATTGAGTTTTTCTAGTTCTTTGTCATTAAGTAGCATGTCATGTGAGAGTTCTACAGCAGCTTGAAAATACAGATAATTTACAGTGACATTAATAATTACATAAATAAATATTCTGACATTCAGCTGAGAGTTTAAGAGCAAAACTTGAGAAAAAACAAACAAAAAAACAACAACAACAAAAAACGTGAAACAAATGAATGCATAACTAAGTAAAAACAATTGACATAAAATGACATTACAAATCTCAAGGCATTGAGGCAAGCATCCTGCCTTAACCTTGTTAATACACCTCCCTCCCCCGCTTCATTTCAATTAAGAAAATTACTTTTTAGTTCAATTAACAATAATTCATGCTTAACTGAATAAAATTTATTAAACAATTAAGGCAGGCGGCGAGAGAGTGTGAGCAATGTGATTAGAAGACAACAATGTGAGCTCCTGGTGGAAAGGTAATGCGAAAATATTGTCTGGGCTGAGAAAAAAGGAATAAATAGCAAGCTCAAGAAAAGCAAGGTGCGCATAAGAGACTGTCATCGCCTCCGATGTGCTTGATCTATTACAGATAAACGTGCCACCATGGCTTGAATACAAAGATAGCATCCTCTCTTCCCCTTGGGCGATGTCTTGCCTTTCAAAGACTATTTTCACCATATTCTGCTCTTTACAAGGATATAATGAGCCCAGGCGCCGTTTCAGATACGTGCACCAGCTTAATTTAAAGCTCTTTTCCCTTGAAGAACGCATTTAAATATGTTCTTTGTTTTAAGTAACCGCTCACTCGCTCTCCTAATCATGGCGGCCCCGTACCCGACCAGAGATGATTTACGCATCCACAATTATTGGATAATCCCCACTGTCATTACTCCAGGCATCTGCTCTGTCACAGCGCTAAGAGCTTTTGGCTGCGCTTCTGTGAGGTTATTGTGCTCTCCTGTAGCGAGGCCGACCTGCCTTCATTCCGCAGAGTTAAACTCTGTTTAAGTCAATGGATTAAAATTAGGATTTTAGTGTAGATGGTTCGTGAGGGTCGCTGGTAATGCTTCCCATGAGTTTAGGTTTTGTATAGTGGACAGTTTAATGTATATTGAGTTTGAAGGCCTTTTTACAAAAGTGTAATAGTGACTGTAGTTGATGATGGGAAAAAAAAAAACAGAAGCTTTAAAACATGGTATTTAATTTCAAAGAGTTAGTTCATCAAAAAAAAAAAAATATATATATATATATATACAGTATATATATATATATATATATATATATATATATATATATATATATATATATATATATATATATATATATATATATATATATATATATAGTGTGTGTGTGTGTTCAGTGCTTCCCACAGGTAGTAGCCAGATTGAAACACACCTTTTACCAATGGCTCGCAGTCAGCTACATGTAACAAAAAAGTACTTTTTAACAATATTTTTATTTATTATACATTGTTTCTTTTCAATGGGTTGACATTTTTTAAAGGCTGTTGAAATAAAAAAAGAAATCCACTACTTGTTTTACTTTTATTATTCAGGAGCCATGTGCACCCACTGACAGGTGAAATCTGCTGCGGCCATTTTATACAGTATTGCCAAAGCATGTTATATATGTATAGAATGTGTAATATATCAACATCATCAAATTAAAAAACAATATGCAGCAAATGAGAAATAAATTACATAAAGGAATAAAAATATCCATGAAATAAAACTCTCTAAAAATATAATAATTACAAGAATAAAAAGTGTAGGTTATTTAAATAAGGCAAATGAGTTAATTAACCATTTCTTATGGTGTACATATATTTTGCAGCCAGTTTAGATATAATTTCGTCCTCTCTAAGTAAATAGAAAACTTAATCTGAGTTGTTTAGATCAAATAATTAATTATATGATGTTTCCCTCTATCTTAATTGCGGCTGTGCACATGTTATCAGCTGCAAAGGTAGTAAAAGTAATAAATCAAGCTTAAATCAAGTAGTAAATCAAGCTTAAAATAAAAATGACGACGGCTTAGAAAGCCAAACCAAACCCAAATCCTGGACATTTTCCTGAAGATTTAGAAACCCCTGACGGACGCATTTTTAAGTCTCAAAAAGGTGCGTCTCTGTGGGTCTCTGCAGAGCACATGAGATTGTGGGAGTGTTGACAGTTCTCGCACACACAACGAGAAGTAGGAAACATGTAGGGCAAGAGGAGGTTTTGCACTAGTTAAACGATCGCGGATGTTTGACTATTGGGCGGATACAAAAAAGTGTAAAAGGATGATAATAATAAAAAAAATTTGTCACCAAATATACTCGTTAATATACCTGGGCGGCCTGCCCAAGTAAAGTCTATGTGTGGAAAGCACTGATATTGTTAGTTACTCAACCCTTATGTCATTACAATACCTCGAGACCTTTATTCATCTTCTGAACACAGATTATGATATTTTAGATGAAATCTGAGAGCTCACTCATCCTCCATAAACAGCAATTGTTCCCGACTCAGTTAAAGAAAGTAACAAAAAACATCCTCAAAGCAGATCATATACCTTCAGCGGTTTAACTGAAATATTATCAAGTTACGAGAGTACATTTGTGCACACGTAAAATGTGTTGCACTTGGCTGCCCCTCTGACATATTACCTTGCATAAACATGCGCAATATACTGACACTCAGGAGAAGAAATTGTTGACTGAAGTCATTGTTTGTGTTTTATGTGTGTGATAAAGTGTTTTCGTAGTTACGTAATATCCCGCTTGAACTACTGAAGGCATATAATCTGTTTTGAGGATATTTTTTGCTACCTTTCTAGACTTTGAATGAATCTGGACCACTGCTGTCTATGAAGGATGAGGGAGCTCTTAGATTTCCAACTCAGGCTCATTCTGAAAACTTACACCTATATGTTTCTGAAGAGTGCCAAATACATCTCAGGAGCTACGTTTTTTTGCAGTTTTTGTTTTCGTAAATCCATCAGAGGCTGCTGTGTAGGCTTTTTGAGATCTCAAATTTCTCTCGTGAGTGCCATTCACGCCTGCTGTTCTCACATAAATCCACCAGAGGCCACTGTCAACTGACTGACTGGGCGATTAAACCCCAAAAGTGTTTTCAAAAGCACCGATTGACCCGAGCTCCCACTTCCCTAAACTCAACCGACAGTGTTTTAAAAAGCAATCCAGAAAAACAATACCTCTTGCGGCAGCGTGACTTTTACCACGTTTTCAGATTTTACCATCATATTGTTTACCAGATCATTTTCTGTTATTTACTTGTTTATTTTATTTTTTGGCTTTTGTTTTTGTCTTACCCGCTATCTGAAACCGTTCTTCCTCAGACTCAAACCCCATTATAGTGGTCAACTCTGCTCCATGTCACAAGTCTGCCGACTTATGTGCCAAGCTACTGGACAAACTGGTAACAGCGGAAAAGTCGTCCATACAGAGGTAAGCAGTCAGCTAAGTGCAAAAAGGAACGGCATCATACTGCCCTCGTAGTGTTCGTTTTAAAGACGAAATGGCTACATAACTTGTGATCTCCAGAAATGTATATAGGGGTATGTTTTCAGAGCCTGTGTTGCAGATTTCACATAAAAAAGTCTTAATTTGTGTTCTGAAGATGAATAATGGTCTTCATTTTTAGATGCACAAACCTTTTAGTATGTTTGGTAACACTTTAGTTTAGGACAATTCATATTAACAAACAATTGACTAACACTACTAGCTTAATAAACCTCTAATTAGCTGTTGATTAATAGTTAGTAAGGTAGAAGTTGGGTTTATAACTCTTAATGTACAGTTAATATCTTAATAATAGGCAGGTAATAAGCAAGTAGGTAATTGCATGAATTGCGACGTAAACTAAAGTGTTACCATTTGTTTTTGTTGTTGTTGTTTTTGTGATGGTTTTAGATAAATGTCATTAAATGCTAAATATTTATAGGTTGCAAGTCATAGAAGATAATGCTGTCACCTGTTTATCGTAATTGAGTGAAAAACTGTTTAATTTAGTTTTAGTTATCTTCTGGGTTTGAAATCTATGTTGTGTTGATGTCACATGACAAAAGACCACAGTAAATGATGGTACTTCAGAGTGTCATAATTATTCACTGCATGTCTTTATCCTATGTGAAGATGCTTTTGAATATTCACAGCTTCATTCGCTGCTTGCTTTGACAGACACACCCATCTGTGAGATTGCCTACAGTACCTGAAAATATGCATCAGTATAAGAGTGTACTAGCAGGCCAAACTGCACCATTCATTCAAACAGAAAAGCAGAATGTGCACACTGCATATTTAAATAGTCTCCTGGGGTTTAACATACACAGAAAACCATCCGCATTGCGATTTTATTAGATGTACACTCTACTTTGGATTTTTTCATCCAACATTTGCTAAATGTTTTGACATGTATTACAGTATATTCTAATTTTTTATAGCTAAATTCTGCAATCCTGTTCATGATTTCCACATCACATATCAAGTTCCACTTTCAAAGTGAATGAATCATGTGGAAATAAGCTAATGGCTTACAGTTGAATCAGAATTATTAGCCCCCCTGTAAATTTTTTCTCCAATTTCTGTTTAATGGATTTTTTTATGCATTACCCTAACCCTTACAAGCGTAAAAAAAATATACATGCTAGGCCAGTTTTTAATCCCAAATCGCAGACCTCTCCCAATCCTGTCCCCCTTTCTCTTTTTTTCTCCAATTTTGGGTGTCTCAAGTTCGAATCCCATAGACCTTCCATGAACCTGTCCCCTTCTCTCTATTTCTCCATTTTTGCTTCAACTACTGTCCTATCACATTAAAGGCAAAAAGGCATATAAAAAGGCACTATATATTTACATTGCTATCCCATGTGTTTTTTTAGTAAATGGATTAAATTGAGGGAAAACGAACACAGTTTTAGCTAAAATGGACAGCAAAAAAGTATAAAAAAAAGTTTCAACCGATGTGCATCCACTCCCTGGAGTTTTGGAATGTATAACTGGCAACCCTAATGAATGAGCACTAAACATGTAAACCTCATGCAATGGATGTCATCCCTTTCAAAAAATAAGTTTTTGTTTTCTACTCAGAGACACATTACAGTATTGATCTAAAACCCTTGCTGGTATTATATGTACATAGTTATATACATCTTTTGTATATTCAGGGGTGGCACGATGGCTCAGTGGTTAGCACTCTTGCATCACAGCAAGAAAGTCGCTGGGTCAGTTGGCATTTCTGTGCGGAGTTTGCGTGTTCTCCCTGTGTTTGCATGGGTTTCCTTTGTGTGCTCGGGTTTCCCCCACAGTCCAAAGACATGGAGTACAGGTGAAATAAATAAACTAAATTGGCCATAGTGTATGAGTGTGAATGAGTATGAGTGTGTATGGATGTTTCCCAGTACTGGGTTGCAGCTAGAAGAGCATCTCCTGTGTAAAACATATGCTGGATCAGTTGGCGATTCATTCCCCTGTGGCGACCTCTGATAAATAGGCATGGGCTGGTGTAAGATTCTGATGGTATGATAACCTAGGATAAAAATATCATGGTTTCACGGTATAATATAATATATTTCACAAACTAAAATATGTTCTATTTTTAAGTATCTGGGTAAAAAAAAAACTTGTTTCCCCATTGAACACAATATATTTTTTTTTATATATATATTTATATATTTTTTTAAATAAAAAATGTTGTATTTTGGAACAATAAACCTGTCAGGCTAAATAATTAAACTAAATCATTGACTTCTGCTGTCTTCATTAATTGCAAAAACACTGATTTCTTTACATCTTTGGATATCTTTCTTTTCTGTGTGCCTCTGCACTGTTCAGCTCTATAGCATGCTTGGATGTTGGTTTATAAGCGATTTGTTTTTCAGATGTTTGCTGAATCGAGGCCTAAACAATAGCTTTTGATGTAAAGATGCTGTTACCCCACAAAAACTAAATAAAATAGTTGTAAAAAACACAAAAACTTAAATATACCATAGGAACTGTATAACCAAAAATGTTGGTGATTTTTAAAACCTTGACTTTTCTAAACCGTGGTAAACCGGTTATCGTCCCATGCCTACTAATAAATAAAGGGACTAAGCTGAAGGAAAATTAATGAATGGTATATTCAGATCACCAAAATGGAGTTTTTGGATGGGCAGAAAGGATTGACTTTCATTTTAAACTTTCACCTTTTTTAAAAGCATCTTTATTTCCTGCAAGTACGACTTTTTAAGCTGTCTTGCAATTCTGAATTTATTTGACACAGTTTATTTATTTTTTATTTATTTATACAGGGACAATGTACAACATGACATGTGCCAGAGTTAGCTATAAAGCTAATTTACATCTGTAGTCCCTGGGTAGGAAGTTCTAACATAGAACTAACACGTTCAATATTCTTGATTGATATCTTATCTTGCAATTCTGTTGAAACGGTTTAGGTTGTGACAAAGAAAACCACTTGCAAAAAAAGAAGCCAGAATTGTATGTCGAATCATTTTTAAAATAATAATAATAATAAATATTAAAATAAAATAAATTAATAAATCAAAAAAAGCAATAATATTTTTTCTTTTTTTAATTATTGACCCCTTTAACTGGGTCAGATGGTGTTTCTGTGTGGAGTTAGCATGTTCTCTCTGTGTTCACATGGGTTTCATCCGGGTGCTCCGTTTTCCCCCACAGTCCAAAGACATGCGGTACAGGTGAATTGGGTAAGCTAAATTGTCCGTAGTGTATGTGTGTGAATGAGTGTGAATGGATGTTTCCCAGTGATGGGTTGCAGCTGGCTGCGTAAAACATATGCTGGATAAGTTAGCAGTCCATTCCGCTTTGGCGTCCCCTGATTAATAAAGGGACTAAGCCGAAAAGAAAATGAATGAATGAATAATAATATGAAGGTGGCATGGTGGCACAGTGGTTAGAACTGTCACCTCACAGCAAGAAGGCTGTTGGTTCAAGTCCCAGCATTGTGTGGAGTTTGCGAGGGCTTTCTCCAGGTGCTCCGGTTTCCCCCACAGTTCAAAGACATGCGCTATAGGTTAACTGAATAAACTAAATTGGCCGTAGTGTATGAGTGTGTGTGTGTGAATGCGAGAGTGGGTGTTTCCCAGTACTGGGTTGCGACTGGAAGGCCACCCACTGCGTAAAACACATGCCGGAATGGTTGGCGGTTTAGCTATAGGAAAAGTTAATGAATAAATAATAATATGAATTATTATTATAATTTTTTTATTATCATGTATTTCAGTGGTTGAAACAAACTTCTAGATATCATATGGTAGATTTAGTTTATTGTCATGATTGCAAAGCTTGAATATGTGTCTGATCACCTCACTTTAGCAAACATTTAATAGTTTGCTGACATTATTGTTGAACACTTCTATATGTATCCTTGAGCTCATAACCTTTATAAAACTTCATATAGTCTGAAACTTTATTCAAATGGTGATTTTTCTTTTCTTCTTTTATTTTCTATGCACTGCCCTTCTAGATAACCATTCATATTTCAATCAAATGAAGGCTATTCATTCATCGTTCATATCCCGTCCTTTCCTGGCTATGGGTTTATTATTAATAAGGCTTGTATTGAATAACGTCCTTGGAATGTCTAAACTGAAAACGCATTCACGATGACTTCACTCATTTGAAAGCACATATTAATTTCTTTCATTTCGGCAACTAAATGTTTTCACAATTTCTTACGTACCTATTTGTTCGATTATTATCCCTTGATGTGTCAGTAAGACGGTGATTTGCTCTCCAGTTTTGGATGAATTACAGCAGGGATTTGGATGACTCTGGTCCAGCAGTGAGTGATTGAGATGAATGATCTTTTATTGTCATCTATTTTGCGGATATGATGGGAGAAACACATTGTGACCCTCCACTCCAAGCCGCTGGAGGCCACGCTGGCAAAGGAGAGAAATGATGATTAAAGACGGAAGAGCCCGATTGCAGAATGTGGTTTAATGAAGCCCAAATGAAATTAATAACCCTGGTGTCCCAGCAGAAGACCAACACAAATGAAAATATGTTATGGGAGCTTAGCGTCTCCCAGATTGTTCATGTTTCAAGGTGATAAGGATACTGAAAGTTTTTTGCCCGCTAACCCAGAATTTGAAGGAGTTCTGCTATAATTACTATATAAGTAGCTCACTAGACAGTAAAGGACAAAACAGCTCTGCAGTCGAGACAGATCAGGGCTCTGCTTGCATTTATACGTCACGTGTAGGCAAAAGATTTCTGCTTTCTTCTTATCATTTTTATTAAATTGAATTGTTTTGCATATTTACTTCAATAATGATTTCTAAGCTGTATGTTTTGAGACCAAATCTGCATTTAAGTTTATGATTTTTCTCTCTTTTTTTTTAATAGTTTAAAGCCATAATAGATTAAATATTTTCAGAATGTCGTGTTCTGTCATGTTTTCTCTATGAATATAAGAAGAAAAGAAAACGTTTATTGTGATTTTTATTGGAATATCAGCTTGAGAACTGATTAAAATGAAAAAAAGAAGAAAAAAACTGCAAGATTCAAGCTAAGAATTCAGATTCCTTCAATTATTCAGAGTTTACACCTTGAAGTTTTTGCACATTTAGCATACATATAGATTCCCAATACTGTGTTGGGGCTGGAAGGGCATCTGCTGTGAATAGAATATGCTGGAGTGGTTGGCGGTTTATTCTGCTGTGGCGACCCCTGATAAATACGGTACCAAGCCAAAGGAAAATGAATAAATGAATATAAATTCGTAAATTGTTTTGAGTTTATCGAGAATGTATCTTGCAAATATTGTTTTATTACTTGCAATTTTAAATTGTTTTGAGGTTATCAAGAATTTATCTTCAAATATTGTTTTATTACTTGCATTATTACCTTTTCCACTCAGAATTGATGCCTTATTTCCAGTGTTGGGCATGTCCATTTAGAAGAGTAATTAGTTAATAGTTGGGATGTCTAGATCCGATCACGTATTTGGAAATCGGGTCCGGTCACACGGTTTCAGACTCACTCAGTATAGGACGTAACTTCCCGATCAGAACTGAAATATATATATTATATACGCAGTGGTGCAGTAGGTAGTGCTGTCGCTTCACAGAAAGAAGGTCGCTGGTTCGAGCCTCGGCTGGGTCAGTTGGCGTTTCTGTGTGGAGGTTGCATGTTTTCCCTGTGTTTGCGTGGGTTTCCTCTGGGTGCTCCGGTTCCCCCACAGTCCAAAGACATGCGGTACAGGTGAATTGGGCAAGCTAAATTGTCCATAGTGTATGTATGTGTGCGAATGAGTGTGTATGGGTTTCCCAGTGATGGGTTGCAGCTAGAAGGGCATCCACTGTGTAAAACAAATGCTGGATAAGACATATATAGTTGTGAATATGTGAATAACACATGTATAGTTATGCAATTGCACAGAGTTAGACCTCTTTCTTGCCTTCACACAGAAACAGCAATGCGTGCAGCATGACATACTTTGTTGCAGAGACGCTGTTGATTAAATGTAGGCAAAGTAGAACACAGAAGCAGTTTAAAGTGGAAAGTGTGAGTATGTCTGTGTTGTGGAGGTAATAAAAAGTTGATGACGACAACATTGACATAGCAAACTGTGAGATATGTAAACTTGGGATTGCCTGCTGGGTATTTTAACTTGAGGTGCTGTTTGTTTGTATATTAAATAAAAAAAAAAAAATACTGTTGCAAAGAGTCCAAAAGTGAAGAACTGATGTTATTTATTACTTGATTTTTCAAGCTACCTCGCAGAAGTCCTCTGTTTGTTAACAGAGTTGTTAAATGTAAAATAAGGAGAATTAAATAAAAAAAGGAACATCCTGGATCTGTTTCTTCGCATTTCTTTATTCTTTTTTATATATTATAGATATATTGGATCGGGTTTCAGTATCGGTTGATACTCAAAATCAAATGACTCGAGGGCAAACAAACTTGATTGGGACATCAGATTACTAGTTACTTCTCACAAATAGTAACTGAGATAGTAACTGAGATACATAATTATAAAAGTGACTAATTAACTGGGAAAGTAACTAATAATGTATTAACTAACTATAAAAAAATATATATAAAACATTGTACACTAATCTATGCTATTTTAATGTTGTTGTGAGACAATGTGAGAGAAAACGGCAGCAACGTCCTTAACTATATAAATAGATATTATTTAGTATAATTGTGTCTGAGTAATAAGTGTTTGCAGTGGAAAAAAATAAATTTTTATTTGCTTTGACATCGTGGCTTCATCACCTCACATAATCACCTGTATAGCCACTAATTGTGTTGTGTCATGTGATCGACGTGAGGTGCTTCCTTAGGTTAAAATTACTTGTGACTGCAGAGAGACTCTTTTTTCTTGCCCATAAGTTGCACGATGCATAAACTTTCTTGCCTTTCACCTCATCATGGGAAAAGTAGTGCTTATATTTCCAGTTTGAAAACGCTACCTTTGAACTTGTTGGATTTGCCATCGTTCTGACTCCTTGTGTGAACACCTGCACTACTCTGCAAACAATGCAACCCAGGCTCAATCTGAGAACGTAGTCCCGGGGACATTTCTGGAGACCGCGAAATACGTCTCGGGAGGTACGTATTTTTGCAGTTTTTGTCTTCGCGAATCCGCGAGAGGCCGATGTGCGCGCTTTTTCCCGCACCGTTCTCGCGTAAACCCGCTAGAGGCCGCTGTCGAACGACCTTCCGCCTGTCTGCCTGGACGACAGAATGATTGACCGTGCGACCGGCCAATCGCGCGGCCCACCCTCCTCCGTCCCTAAACCCAACAAACGACGATTCACATAAGCCGTCCAGAAAAAGAAAAGCCCTCATCAGATTTTTACCACGTTTTCGGATTTTGACCACATTCTCACCCTGTGACGAACTTGTTCGCTTCATTTTTTGGATTTTGTTTTTGTTTTCTTACCTGATTTCTGGAACCGCTCTTCCCCGGACTCGAACCCGCTCGTCGTCGTCATGGTCAGTCCCTCTCTGCGCCTCGAGTCCGCCAGAGTACACGAAGAGCTAACCGGACAAACTGGTTGCAGCGGGGAAAGCCCTCCAGAAACGTCCCCGGGACTACGTTCTCAGAATGAGCCTGGGTTGAAACAATGGTAATGTACTCTATCTAAGCCAATCATTACATTCTTAGTTACACCACGTTCACAGAAGCACCAATCATCATCACTAGTTGGTTATGTGTCCCACCCCAGCCCCAAACACACACCACAGAGAAAGAGAGGGCCTATGGCTGAGAGCGATGCTGCTTACATGAAAGCCACTCAATTATAGTAACGCCCATTGTATTATCAGTAACGACGTTGGAACGGGGGAAACTAATTCATTTGATTACTTGTTACTGAAAAAAGTATTGCCGTTAGTAACGCCGTTTATCTATAGCGCTGTTATTCCCATCACTGTTTATTTCCAATAGCATCCAGATGCAGCCTTTATGATGCAAGCTGAGATTGCATTGCTCAGAGATGCAATGTCAGACACAATTCACACAATGGAGAGGGGTAGGGTTAGGGGTGGAGTTAGGTAAGCACATTACAAAGCATTGGATGCAGCTCAGATTGCATCTGCACTGAGTCTGCAGCCAGACCCTTCTCCTTATTTCTGAGTTCTGCAATGAAAGGCAATCACATAATTAGGCCACACAGAGTCTGTGCACGCAGAATTCTGCAGATTTTTAGCCCATCATTGATTCTGTTAATTCACTTGTGTAAATGTGTGTAAATCCAGCCTGATCTCACGAGAAAACGTAAGTATTTTACGTTTTGTCAGTTTAGTGGCTAATTCGTACAAATTCGTACGAGTTCAGTCGTACGAAATTGTACGATTTTAAAAAGGAGGCGTGGCACCTAACCCCACCCCTAAACCCAACCATCATTGGGTGATGAGCAAATCGTACTAAATTGTACGAATTAGATTGTACGAATTCGTACGAATTAGCCACTAAATCAAAAAGTTACGAATTGCCGTGAGATTGTGTTGGTAAATCTATATTTATTCAGTTTTTAAATTTATTTCAGTAATATTATTGACTAATGTGAAAATATTCATCTGATTTACATTTACATTTACATTTAGTCATTTAGCAGACGCTTTTATCCAAAGCGACTTACAAATGAGGACAAGGAAGCAATTTACACAACTATAAGAGCAGCAGTGAACAAGCGCTATAGACAAGTTTCAGGTGTGTAAAAGTCTAAGAAGCAAAGCATTAGTAGAAATTTTTTTTTTTTTTTTTTTTTGAGAGAGAGAGTGATTTATTTAGAATACAGTTTGTAAAGTCATATTTTTTGTCTCTTAGTAGACATATTATATGAGAGACTTGCTTTGTTTAACAAATAAAGTGGATCTAATTGAATTTGCATTGTACACATTAAATACAAGTTAAAAAGGTAGTATTTTTTATTTTATATACTAAGGTTTTAAGTTATGATACTCCTAAAATCATTCAACAAAATTCTGCGCAGAAATGGCAAAAAATGTCCGCAGATTCTGTCTGGCCCTACCCAAAATCCATTTCTTGCAATTTTGAGTTTAATTTCATTAAATTGTGGCTATGGTTTTGCAAATTATTAGACTGTCTTGCATTTCTAACACTTTTTCCCCTCTCAAAACTTATTTATTTGTTTCACGAGTTGCAATAGTTTCAGAATAAAGCATATTTGGCATGCTGTCTGGGGAGAGGGCTCTGAGCTCAGGGAAGACACCCCAACTCGAGTTATTCCTCTTATCAGGAAACAGAGAGGAATTAGGATTCAAGCGAAGTATCTAGAACATATATTGTACACTAATCACTATTTGGCATATATAGGGGTTTGGTCAAGAACTGATTGGATAATAGAATAATTGTCAATGACATATTTGATACTGAAACTTCTACGCGTGCTCCTCCCGAAATTTGTTTATAAAACATCACTTAGAGTTTATAGGGTATCTTATTCAGCATTTATTCACACTTATATTTATACACACAATTCTCTGCTTATACAATTCTTATTGTAAATATAATCTTATTTTCTTATCTTCTCAGTAATTCCACTTTATTTCACGCATTTGCAAATGTTGTACTCACCTTTTATTATTATTATTATTATTATTATTATTATTATTATTATTATTATTATTATTATTATTATTATTATTATTATTATCACCCTTTTGCTGCAACTTACTTTCAAAAATATTTAATATTTAATTACAAAAAAAGGAAAAATAGTACAGAAAATATTTTTGTACTATATTTTGTATCATATTATTTCACCATTTTATATTATGCAACTGAAAAACATTTTCCAGTTTCAGTTCCTACCTATTGTTTTCATCATTATGCTCTGATCTTATCTCATTCCCTTAAGAATTACTGATTAATTTTCTACCACCCAACTGGTTAATGAACAGCAGGCCTTTGGTTACCAATTATTATTGACCACAACCTATTCTAGTTACTGATCACAAGCAAGCAGGAGCCCACCGAAACACCATCTAAACCCTTAGGAATCATTCCCTTTGCTATCCTCTCTTTTTTTGGTGAATGCGTCTGTCAATGGTGGAAAGCAGCTCATGTGTGTGTGCTCAATATGGCTGAGTGTATGGGCTCTCCAGGCTGCTGACAGCAGGGGAGAGCCGTGATGAGCTCATTCCTGTCCTACTGGCAGGAAGGAAACGGCAGACTCCAGACTCACAGCCCCCAGGCCTCAGGTGCTGCGCCGCTGCTCATTTAGCTCCTGGCTGCTCTGAGAAACACACCAGCAGCACCGCAGGCAGGAGAAAACCTGCGCAGACTTCAGCAGATGATCACCTGCGACAAACAAAGACCAGCAAACCGGAGAGACGTGCAAATTATGCACTTTTGGGTTGATTTTTAATAGGTTTTCAGGGCCGTTTGTTTTTATTATTAGGACGTATCCACCTGTTTTATGCACCCAATCATGCTTTGTTTGAATTATGGAAGTAACTTCTGGTAGGGTGTAATTAATAAGCGAACAAGGTTGCCAGGTTTTCACATCAAAGCTAGCCCAATGGCCTATCAAAACTAGCCCAATAATATCAAAACAAATTTTTTTAAAATGAATCATTGACTCATTCAATGAATCATTGACTACGTTTACATGGAAATCAGTAATCTAATTATTTACTTTAATTTGAATAAGACAATAATATGAGTATGTTTATATGAGTTACTATTTGAATGTTCCTTTCATGATCCCGTTTTACATGTTATAGCACATAATTCGATTAACATTATTGTGTCACCAGCTATCCACATGTCCTTCAGTGTTTCATGTAATTTCGGGTTCGGCACTTCCACTTTCATTCAGGAACATTTCATGCATGCCCCTGTCACAATCAAAATATTGGATGCGAGAAACTGCTGGAAGATTGTTGTTTTAATGGAATTTGATACTGCACGCCGAATGAAAAAAAACCCCTCTGCATTTCTCATTGTGTGTGTCTGTAATTTTTCACTGACTCCGTAGGTGCAGAAAATAACGTCAAACAGCCGTGTGTGTGTGGACTATCCTGTCACAAATGCTGCGAAAATTCCTACATGATGATAATAGTTTGATTGCGGTGTTTATAAGTCTGTACTGCACTTCATTAATGCCACCAAAATCAGCATACTCCACATGTCTTAATCAGATTTGTGTTTAGTTCGATTATGACTTTAGTTGGATTAAATTAAACAAAAATAGCTGTTTACATGGTAGACAGATTATTGTCTTAATCCTATTAAAATCTAATTATTGGTGTCCATGTAAACGTACCCACTTGTATGCATCATACATATGTCAGTTGTTATAAAGGTTCAGTTATATCATAAAATATCTTACCTTAATGTCTGTGTGAAATCAAAATTTACTATGCTTATTTTGTTAGTACACATTGTTATTCTATAGGTGAATAACTAATCTGTGCAAATTAATTTACACATTTTTTATTTTTTTTTTGGTAATCTTCAATCAAAGTCTGACCATTTGCTTCTGCATGTGGAGTGGTGGTGGTTGACTTCAGTCTGATGCTTCAGCCACAATATTCTTGACTACGTCCCTTTTACAGTTAGTTTGCTAGGAGGAAATGTGCAAAAAAGAAAGCCCCGCCCCTACTCAATATTCAGTTTCAGGTAGAAGTATATCAACATACTGCAATAAGATTGACATAAGATTGACAGCAAAGCTGCCATGGTGTCTGTCATGTGACTGTATGCGCCCTGCAGCTAAAATGCGGGCAAATGCAGAACAACTGCAGCAGAAGTGAACCCCAAAAATGTAAAATATTTAACAAAATCTAAAATAAACATGCAAGATTTTTTTAGCATTTTTAATAATTGTTTTTTCAGGGTTTTAACCTTTAAGGGACAGGACAGTGGAAATTACAGACAGGAAAATGTGAAGAGCAGTGAAAAGGTAAGGATCGGCAAAGAACCTCAGACAAGAAATCGAACTCGGGTCGCCATGAGCACCTTAGTGCTATTTGTTGATGCTCTAACCACTAGGCTATTGGCGCCGACTAAACATGCAAGATGTTTATTAAATTGTAAATCAACAAACTTTTTCTGTTGATTACATACATTTTTACAGTTATTATTTTGCAACAGTTCTGGAGAGTTCTGACAATCTGTTACAATAGAAATAAAAACAACCTCTAGATCAGTGTTTCTCAACCATGTTGCTGGAGGACCACCAGCTCTACACATTTTCCTTGTCTCCTTAACCAAATACATCTGATTCATATCGTCAGCTCATTAGAAGACCTGTAATGGGTGTAACAAACAAAGAAGACATCCAATACATGCAGTGCTGGTGGTCCTCCAGGAACATGGTGGAGAAACACTGCTCAAGATACCCTAGTCCCCTGACTGTATTTCATCATCATTGTTTATACCCGGTAGGATATTCATTTGGTTTGGTGGTATGGCTAGGTTTGGGTAGGTGTGGGCAGTGGTCCTCAATCCCCGGGCCGCTGACTGGTAACGGTCCATGGATTAATTTGTAAACACACAAGAAATCATTAAATATCTGAGAATGAATGAAGTGGAAAAGGCCCAGTGAAGGACTCACAAACAGCCAGGAATGGATCTGCAACCCATTGATCAACAAATCAGGTGAATCCAGCATGTCTGTGCAAGAAGATAAACTTCTGGAGATTGTAAATGATGACGGCTGTTCACATATCACGTCTTTTTTGCATGCAAGTTATTTTCAATAGAGGCATGCGCATATTCGGAATGCCGTGAGTGCACCGCGAGTCACAGGAAAAGAACTGACTGATCAGCTTCATATTTAGTATGGAATAAACACATTTCAGTAGACTACTTATCTCAGACAAACACTGCAGTGCATTTTTTCCATGAATAAAACTTGTATCAGAGTTGCAGCAATGTTTTGTCATCCTCTGAGAAAACGGTTGATGGTCGTCTAGCACCTATGATTAATTTCTGCGTAAGCACACATTAATTAAGGCCACCTAATATAAAGTGAGACCATAGACCAATTAAATACAATATTATATTCTTCAAATAAATAATAAAAAAAAGAATAAGAAAAAAGAAATCAATTTAAGTAAAACAATCTTCCATACTACAGCTGATGAATAATAAAAGGCTAATGTTTAAGTGTATTATATTCTTAAACAAAAAATATTCATTCATTCATTCATTCATTCATTTAAAAACGTGAAAATAACACCCCCAAACATAGTCTTTCTCATGTATATAGACATACTATACAGACATACAGACATACTGAATAAGTGGCATTAACACACAGATGTGACTTCTTTAGTATCCTGAGCAGCGTTTCAGAGAGCGACTCTTCCCAGTGAATGTGTCTGAGATGTCTGTTTTTGGCATTGTTAGCGTGAGAGAGCAGTGAAGTCGCAGGTGTTTTCACCTCAGGGAACAGGCATCTGACAGCAGACACATCTCACCTATTGTCAGGTGTCTGTTACAGCACTGCTAGCAAAACTGATGAGCACCATTCATTATCTCAACATTCACTTTTGTCAAACATCACACACCTGAGCGTCTTCAGCTTCAGTTCATTTGCACAAAAATCAGTTGTGTAATAATAAATGCAGTCTTCTGTTGAAATTGATGACATTGCACAATTTTTGATAAGTTATGTGTCTACAAGCGCCTAAATAATTATTTGTTTTAGTTGTTTAGTTGTTTAAGTTGTTTTAAGGCTATAGGCTGTTTAAAATTAGCTTGTTTAACAGTATGTAATGTTGGTTAGTACAAATATATACCTTTCTTATAAGTTGTAAAACCTGAAAACCTTTTATGGGCATCAGAGCAGACGTTTTTAAAACTTCTGCTGTTTTTGTCAACGTGTAAACTACTAAAATGATTCTGTGAGAATGGTGATGTCATGCACATGTGTAGTGTTTTCATGTACACTTATTGACAACCAAAACAATCACTGACTAGGGGTGTTTTTATGCTACAAATTTTATGAATCCCTAGGGAAACCCTGTAAAAGGGTCATTTTTACAGTGTGTTGTCTGAAACTTATTAAAAAAAAATTTGTGAACTGTAGATTGGGCATAATATATCTATAAATAATAAAATTGCATACCCAGAAGACTAGTATAATGTTAGTATTATTAGTAAACCATTATATTATTTGTTCATTTCATTAGATGATTTGTCTTCAGTTATTTATTTTTATTTTAATACTTTAATTATTGAATTAAAAATTTTCAGCAAACAAGTAATATATATATATATATATATATATATATATATATATATATATATATATATATATATATATATATATATATATATATATATATATATATAATTAAATTAAAGATAGCTAAAATTAAATAACAAAACAATTAAACAACTAAACTAATTGAAAATTAAACAACTAAACTAATTGAAAATTAAACAACTAAACTAGTTTTGTTGCATAAGATTTAACTGAAAGAAATTAAATTATATGTTACATTTTTTCTATAGATCTGTGATTAATAAATGAACAAATGATTGACTCTGATACAAAAATACTTAATTATATTATACTTATTTGTCACTTACTTGACATTTAGTTGTCTGAGAACATATTTACCAACAATAAACACGTAAACATGGCGACAGAGACAGATATATATATATATATATATATATATATATATATATATATATATATATATATATATATATATATATATATATTGAAATACTTAAATTTTACTTGATATTTTAAATACAAACACAAAATTTAACACAAATTTTAAGAGAATACAAAATGACAAATCATAACACAACAAAATCTACAATACAGAACAATGTCTCAGGAACACTGTAAAATAACACAGCTGACAATGTAGGATGATAAGAAAATGTAACAAAAAACTTTTTTTAATTAAAAAACTAAATTAAAAACTACATTTTTTGTGGTAATTGTGATAAACATTTTAATTGTATATGAATATATTTTACTTTATATTGATATATTTTATGAATATATTTTTTTACAGCTTTTCACTCTCCTTTCCAGTTGTCACGCTTTCCTCCAGCATTAGCTTCATCTGACACAGTGTTGGTCAGTCTGGCACGCTGTTTCACTGTTACGAGCTCCATTCGCAGCTGTTCCCCCCCTCCAATCGGCTTTACCTCCGCCGTCGTTCACTGTTAGTGCAAGAGCGCTGCTGCTAATCACAGCCACGGCCTCATCTGCCAAACAGCCACATTGCTAGGAAGCTCAACAGGGAAGCTCCTGCCAATTTTACTGCCACTCTTGGTGGCAGCAGCAACACCTGTGTCATCCGAGACTTCTGACCCGCGCTCTGTTTTCCACATCCCTCTGCCCTCCCTTTATTTCTCTCACTCACTCGCACCATTGTTTGTCTCTTTGAGTCGTACACAGCAAAACACTTCTTGTGGTTTTGAAAATGGAAAGTGAAAATGCTGGGTTTGTTTTAAAGGGGTCATAGGACCCCTTTAAAAAGAACAATGTTTTTCTGTATTTGGTGTAAATGCAGTGAGTTTATATGGTTCAAGGGTCAAAAACACATTATTTTTCCCATACTGTACATTGTTGTAGCTTGTCTCAGCTCCACCTTTCTGAAATGTGCCAATTGTTTACAAAGCTTGTCCTTCTGAAAAGCTTGGTGTGCTCTGATTGGCCATCCATACAGGTCATTGTGGTTAGTTGAATCCCTCAAGCGTGTTATGGAAAGTTTAGGTCCCTTAACACTATTAAGGCGGTCATTTAAACATTTTGTAATTTAATAACTTTGTTAAAATAAACCCCATATAACTTTAGTAGTAATTTCAACCCAGGCTTATTCTGAAAACGTTATATACATTTATACGCTATAAACATTTCTGGAGAGCGTCAAATATGTTCAAGGAGCAGTGGTGCAAAGAGTACTGAAAAATCATGCTGAAGTAAAAGTACCATTACTTGCCCAAAACTGTAGTGCTAGTAGAGTAAAAGTATCTGTTGTAAATATTACTCAAAGTATGAGTAAAAAAGTAGCCCTTTTAAAAGTCCCCAAGAGTAGTGAGTATTACACTGTGAAAAGCTGATGCATTTACATGCAGTTTGTGCAAGGATGTGTAAACGTAACATTCTGTAGTGCATTTAGTGATCTTCCTATATTCATTCGTTCATTCTATCCTTCCCTCATTCGTTTGTTCCTTCCTTCATTCGTTCTTCTGTTTGTTCCTTCCTTCGTTTTTCCATTTGTCCCTTCCTTTGTTTTTTCCTTCCTTCGTTCTTCCCTTCCTTCCTTCCTTACTGAGTTCCCTTCCCTTCCTTCCTCTCCTTGAATCCTTCCTCCATTCATTTGGTCCTTCCATCATTAGTTCGGTTCTTCCTTTCTTCGTTCGGTCCTTCCTTCCATTCCTTTTTTGGCCCTTTTTTCTCATTCAGCCCTTCCTTCTATTCTTCATCCTACATTTTCTCATCAGTGACATGCAGTCTATAAACAGTCATTGCGTGTAAATATTTTGGACAACCTCTTAGACATTTTTTTTTCAGTTAAAAAGGTTTAGGTTGTTCAGTATGATGCGATTTACTTTCTATGTGTGATTTGATTGGACAGGAATCATAGGACTGATTTTTTCAAGCCAATCACCATAGACAAGAAAGAAATAAAGTAGTGACTGCAGGTTGAAGAAAAGTATTGGAGTAAAAGTAGTGATACAGCACTAAATATTCAATTCAATTCACCTTTATTTGTATAGCGCTTTTGCAATGTAGATTGTGTCAAAGCAGCTTCACATAGAAGATTATAGTAAATTGAAACAGTGTAGTTCAGTTTTCAGTGTTTAAGTTCAGTTCAGTTTAGCTCAGTTCAGTGTGGTTTAATATTCACTACTGAGAGTCCAAACACTGAAGAGCAAATTCATCAATGCGCAGCTCTACAGATCCCGAACCATGCAAGCCAGTGGCGACAGTGGAGAGGGAAAAACTTCACCAATTGGCGAAAGTGAAGAATTAAAAAACCTCGAGAGAAACCAGGCTCAGTTGGGCACGACCATTTCTCCTCTGGCCAAACGTCTTGTGCAGAGCTGTAGTCTAGGCACTGGAGGCTGGAAGCTGGACCTCATATGTCCCTGGAGCGTCACAGGAATCAGTCTCATGCTCTCCACTCCTCCAAAAATGTACTCAATGGAAAGTAAAAATACACATTTTTAAAACTACTTAGCAAATTACAATTCCTGAGAAAAACTGCTCAATTACAGTAATTGGAGTATTTGTAATTTGTTACTTTACACTACCGCCCAGGAGGCATGTTTTTTTTTTGCAGTTCTTGTTTTTGCGAATCAACCAGAGGCCACTGTGTATGCTTTTTGACATCTCAAATTTCTCTCACGAGTGCCATTTGCGCCTGCGCTTCTCACGTAAGGCCACTGTCGACTGACTGACTAACAGACTGCCTGACTGACCGATTGACAGACCCACCCACTCAAAAACCCACTCAAAAACACAGATTGACCCGCCCACCCACTTCCCTAATCCCAACCGACAGATTTAAAATGCAATCCAGAAAAAGAAAAGCCCTCGCCTGACTTTTACCACGTTTTCAGATTTTACCAAATTTTCACCCTGTTATTTACTTTTTTTTTTTTTTGGTTTCTGTTTTAGTCTTACTCGCTTTCTGGAACCTTCTTCATTGGACCTTGTCATTGTGGTCTCTTCGCAGCATCTCAAGTCATCAGATGTACATGGCGAGCTACTGGACAAACTGGTAACAGCAGGAAAGCCGTTCATATGGAGGTAAGCAGTCAGTTGCGAAAAGGAACGATGTCATACCGCCCGTTTTAAAGGTGAAATGCAGCCATACTTCTGGCTACATAATTTGCGATCTCCAGAAATGTATATAGGAGTACATTTTCAGAATCAGCCTGTGTTGCCAATTTTAGGCCAATGGATTGATCCACTTTTTAAAGTAAAGTCAACCAATCACTTATTACAGTGTAGCTGTTTTTCAAATGTACATTTTAAATTTACAACTTGATCATTAGAACAGTATGTTCTATATAACATGAATGTGAATAGTAACATTAGCAACAATAGCAAATTATCAGATTCGATTGAGAACTACCAAAACAAACATTTCTCGTTCAGTGAATTAACTTTACCTAAAGTTCACCTAAAGCAGAGATGTCAAACTCAATTCCTGGAGGGCCGCAGCCCTGCACAGTTTAGTTCCGATCGTAATTAAACACACCTGATCAAACTAATTGAGTCCTTCAGGCTTGTTTGAAACCAACCAGTGAGTGTGTTGAAGCAGGGTTGGAACTAAACTGTGCAGGGCTGCGGCCCTCCAGGAATTGAGTTTGACATCCCTGACCTAAAGATAATCAATGTGCGCTAGCAAAATAAACATAGTAAACTTTAAATTCACACTGACTTTTAAAACATGTGTGCACTCAAGTGCATTGTACCAAATTGGTCATTTAAATATAAGCAGAAAGTACCCACAGCACAAATGCTGTATAGGTGAATTGGATGTAGTAAATTGGCTGAAGTGAGTGAATGTATGCCTGAATGAAAATGTGTATGGGTGTTTTCCAGTGCTGGGTTGCAGCTGGAAAGGCATCCGTGGCATTAAACATATGCCAAAGAGGTTGGCGGTTCACTCCACTGTGGCAAACGATGATAAATCAGGCACTAAGCCAAAGAAAAATAATTAATTAATTAATTAATTAGCGTAAAGTAGTTAAAGCCATTTAATAAAAATTAGGATCAAGATATTTAACCCAACAGAGCCAGACCTGGGACGTTTTTCTTTCTCTCAGGTGACTGGAATGCCATCAAGGACGTGACTTCAGCCCATGCAGGTGTTGTTTGTTGAGTTTTTTTTTTTTTTTTTGGTGTCAAAAGACGACCTGGCTAACCAGTTTGAGCTTCTGCTAGTGATTTGGGACTCGACTGCAGAGCTCTTCATCTGCCAGTAATTCTCAGAGCACATTATCCAGAGTGAGCTTGTTTTTGCCATATTTCTTTTGTATGTCAGAATTATAAATCCATAAAATGCAGTCTTCTAGTTTGGCGAAATAAGTATTTTCTGTCAGATCAAAAATGATGTGGGTTGGAAAGTGCATTTCGGTTTTGGAAAAGGATGTAATATTTGAGCTCATATTAAAATATCAGATTTTTCTCAGAGACCTTTTGCTGAAAATCAGAGCACAAATTCATATTAAATTTATGCTTTTCACATGTGACATGCAGTTGAAGTCAGAATTATTAGCCCCCCTGAATTATTAGCCCCCTTGTTTATTTTTTCCCCAATGTCTGTTTAATGGAGAGAAGATTTCTTCAACACATTTCTAAACATAATAGTTTTAATAACTCCTTTCTAATAACTGATTTATTTTTTCTTTGCCATGATGACAGTAAATAATATTTGACTAGATATTTTTCAAGACACTTCTATACAGCTTAAAGCGACATTTAAAGACTTAACTAGGTAATAAGGTTAACTGCAGGTTAGGGTAATTAGGCAAGTTATTGTATAATGATGGTTTGTTCTGTAGACTATCTAAAAATATATAGCTTAAAGGGGCTAATAATTTAGACCTTAAAATGTTTTTAGAAAATTAAACATTTTATTCTTGCTGAAATAAAACAAATAAGACTTTCTCCAGAAGATAAAATATTATCAGACATACTGTGAAAATGTCCTCGCTCTGTTAAACATCATTTGGGAAATATTTAAAAAAGAAAAGAAAAAATATCAAAGGGGGGCTAATAATTCTGACTTCAACTGTATGTAAAATACAATAGAAAATACAATAGAAATAAAGTGCAATGGAATTAGTGTTACATTAAGTAGTGAGACAGTATTGAACTGTTATTTTTACATTTTCTGATTTCATTTCACTTGAAAAGTTTTAGTAACGTGTTTTTGTCATATTCATATATCTATATATTTATATTTAGATGCACATACAGTATATGCACTATATATAAATATAGTTTTAGTTATTTGTGCAGTCGAACTAAATGAAAATTAGTTTCCTTAGCAACTAGCTAGTTTAATTGTGTGTGTGTACGTTTATATATCTGTTATACAATATACACTGTATATAGTAGTAATTTTAAATGTAATGTACCAGTAAAAGAGAGTTTTGAGAAGGAAACATGCGTTTAAAACCAATATCTTGGCAAAAAAATCACTGAATGTGTAAGCAATCCCTCAAAACTATTAACAAAGAACAAATAGTTTGTTCTGTGTACCTCTCTTTCTCTTGTCAGTGTATTGATGGAACATTTTTTTGGCTTTTCTTTCTTTTGCAATTAGAAAATGTAAATCAAGCAGGTGCTGCTGGCACCATTCGGAATTTGTATTTATTTTACCTGAGGCTTCAGATCCTCCCTTTTTTCTCGACATTACACCAAAGAGAAGCCGACACACACACACACACACACACACACACACACGGTCCGCTAGCAGCTTGTTGTTGTCAGTTCAATCAAGACGGCTCTCATCTGTAGACTGAAGCCGTTCTGACAGCCCCTCAAGATACTGTGGTCAAGGTTACTCTTCCATCATTCTGCCATTTTCATCACTTGACTCCACTGCACAAAAATGCGAACACTGCTCACATATTCTCATTCTGTCACAGTGTTTAATGTGCTGGAAATGCATATAAGCTGCTTTATTTTAGTCTGTTTAGCTTTTTAAAGCACTATTTTACTTGTTTTTTTAATTATTTTGTTTGGTTTTGTATTTGTTTGTGGTTTTGTGTTTTATTCCATGTTCTATTTTCATTGTTGTTTTCAGTTTGAATCTGTAGCATTTTATTGTTTTATGTTTTTCTTTTGCTTTTGTTTGTCATTTTTGTGCTGCATTAGCTGTCTCATTTAGATGCTGCATCCTCCGAAAGATTCCTTAGAAGGGTCTCATTTAAAAAAAATTCAAAGGCTCCTTCAAATACAGCCTCAAAATGCATCCTTCTTTTCCTGGTAATGAAGGATAAAACTGGTGGATCCTTTGCGATCTCGAACTTCCTAAGATTCATTGCGCGCTGATAATGGCAAGTCGTTTTTAAAAGAAAACTCTGCATTAAATGGATGAATTAAGTTTTATTTTACTTGGATATCTAAACACATGTTAAAAAAAGCCTAAATAGTATGACATGTCTTACTAAAAATTGATTTCATCGACCGTTTACATGTTATGTGTACATATATGGATCAAAGGAAATATATTTCCAGATTTTGTAAACCTTCAGCCTTCAGATTGCTTAAAATAAGTTTTAAAATCACTTTGAAAAAAGTCATTACAATTTTATTACCGCTTAATTACAACAGCTCTTATGGTTGCTACAGGCAGGTGACGAGATCTGTCCTCTGTAGGCTAAATTGTCTCATTTAAAAATGCTTGGCTTGTTTGATTTGTATGGACTTCGAAGGGCTCACCAATCCAGAGGATGCAGTCTCTGAAATGAGACACAGCTGTTGTGTTTTGTCTCATGACTTTATTTGTCTTTAATTACTGGATTACTTGTTTTTTTTGTAGTTTTTTGTCTTGGTTTTGTATTTGTTTGTGGTTTTGTGTTTTTTGTTCTGTTTTTTCGTAAAAAAAAAAAAAACTCACTTTGTTTGAATCTGTAGCATTTCATTTGTCATGGTTTTGTTTTTCTTTTGTTTGTCTTTTTTGTGCTGCACTGTGTTTTGTCTCATGTTTTTGTTTGTTTTTAAATACTATACTATTACTTGTTTTTTTTTTTTGGTTGTGTTTTGTGGTTTTTTGTGTTGTGTTGTTTTGTTTTCTTTTGTTTGTCATTTTTGAGCTGCATTGTGTATTGTCTCTTTGTTTTTGTTTTTCTTTTGATTGTCTTTTTTGTGCTGCACTGTGTTTTGTCTCGTGGTTTTGTTTGTCTCATTACTAAGGTACATGGTTTTTAGTTTGATTCGATTTGTATTTGTTGGTAGTTTAATGTTTTTTTGTTCTGTTTGGTCACAAGAATAAAAAACTCACTTTGTTTGAAACTGTAGCGTTTATTTTTTTATGTTTTTCTTTTTTTGTGCTGCACTGTGTATTGTTTCTTTGTTTTTCCTTTGTTTGTCTTTTTTGCGCTGCACTGTGTGTTGTCTCATGGATTTTAAATAATATAATACTTGCTTTATTAGTTTTGCTTGGTTTTGTATTTGTTTGTGGTTTTATGTTTTTTCTGTTTTCTAGCAAGTATAAAAACCCTCACTTTCTTTGAAACTGTAGCATTTTGTTTTTTATGGTTTTTTTTCTGTTTGTGATTTTGTTCTGCATTGTTTTGTATTTTGTTCTTTTCTTTTGTTTGTCTTTTTTGTGCTGCACTGTGTTTTGTCTTGTGTTTTTCTGTCTTTAAATACTAAATTACATGTTTTTTTAGTTAGGCTTGGTTTTGTATTTGTTTGTGGTTTCGTGTTTTTTGTTCTGTTTTCCCAGTAGTATAAAAACTCACTTTGTTTGAAGCTGTAGCATTTTATTTTATTTTTTTTTCTTTTGTTTGTCATTGTTGTGCTGCATTTTTTGTTTTGTTTAGTTTTTTCTTCTTTTGTTTGTGTTTTTATGCTGCATTGTGTTTTGTCTTGTAGTTTTGTTTGTCATTAAATACTATATTATCTATATTTGTTTGTGGTTTCTTGTTTTTTTGTTTTGTTTGAAAGCTCACTTTTTTAAAGCTGTAGAATTTTTTGTTTCTTCTGTTTTTGTTTTTCTGTTTTGTCATTTTTGTGTTGCATTGTTTTTGTATTTTGTCTGCTGATTTATTTTTCTTTTGTTTGACTTTTTTGTGCTGCATTGTGTTTTGTCTCATAGTTTTGTTTGTGTCTTCTTTCCCACTTTTCCATAAATATTCTCACAAGTAAAATAACAACAACATCAACACATTGCTTAAAGCACCTTTTGAAACCTAATCATTTGCATTGCAGAATAATTTGGGCAGACATTAAAACACCTATCATCACTTAATGGATCTGGATCCCTAGTCACTGCTAATTCTCTTTGGGAAAAGAATGTTCTTCATTCTTATTAAGGGAATTTAAATAGAATAAAACAAGTACACTTACAAACATAAAAAAACCTTATCAGTATGCTAATATTAGGACAGTGGAAAGTAACTTTTCTCAGGGCAAGAAAATTTCAGAGGCCCACCGCTGAGAATTAGAGCCATCAGGAGTGGTTTATGTGCACAGTACTTATCTCTTTGTGTTTTCATGTACGGCCTTTTTTTTTATTCCACTGGCAAGAGTCTTATTCCCACCAGCTGTCGGAATGCATAAAAAAGCAGGCTTGTTGTTAAGTCTAGGGCTTAAGTCTCTGCCAAAAAGAAAAGCGTGGCGAATAACGGCATTAATTCTATGATTTGAGCCACCACTCACACTCGCATTTAAAAGTGCTTAAAAACTAGCAGCTGGTGTCAACAAGGTAATAAAACGAGACACAGGGGAGCATTCAGTGCGATTAGCGGGACACGCGCAGGTTTAAACTAGAGCAGAGGCGCGTGCTACTCGCTGGCATGCAACAGTGCCACTGTTACGGTTTAACTGGTTTCAGTGTTGACTGGTGACCTGCTCCAGATGTAAGCGGTTCAAATTTGCACATTTGCAGATTCCTCAGTTTATCACGTCTGTACTATATGCTCATACTGTATCAATCACACATTACATGGTGTTGCTATCATTGTGTACAGTAGTACAGTCTTATTTTATTATTTCTAGTAATAGCAGAGGAGCATTTTACTGGAAACAAAAAATAATAAGCCAAATTGTTGTTATGGGATTCAAACATTTCATCACCTTAGAATTATAAGGTTCTATCTGCGTTCTGAATAATTTGAGATATTGAGCTTTAAAGTTTTTGTATTCCATATAGCAAACAGTATGTGTGTAACATTTGTTTTTTAAATAAAAAGTCTTAAAACGTCAACAACTTATAAAAAAAACATAATGTAAATAAGTCATTTATTAAGAACATGTCAATAACTCAATTTTGACAAAAATGTCAGATTTAAAGAATTTCAACACAGAAATGCATGAAAAGCTGAGCTAATCAATCATTAAGAACACACGTGCTGTTTCTTTATAGCAATGGGTGGTTTGTGCCTTATAATCTCAAACTAGTCTCACATGCTTTTCCTCTAAATATTAAGAGATATAGTATCCAACTTCATTAATCACATAGTCTTTTATATATCATCAGTATATGCAGTGTTGGGTGTAATTAATTACAAAGTTACTAGTTACTGTAACTAAATAGCTTTTACACTGAAAAGAGGATTACATTTTATAATATAATATAATATAATATAATATAATATAATATAATATAATATAATATAATATAATATAATATAATATAATATAATATAATTACTTATAACTGTTAACTTGCCTAAATACTGCAAATAAATTCATAAATTCATCAATTTATATTTTATTTTAGTTGTATTTTTATTGTATGTTATACAAACAAATAAATATTTGCAGAGTAATTCTATTTTGCAACTAAAGTACACATTTGTCAAGACAATTGCACGTGCTTAAGAAAACTCACTGAGAAATTATTTAATAAATTCAGAAAAGTAGAATAGTTGTATATAAATCTTTGTTATTTTGATATTTTGCATAACTCAATTTTTCAACTAAAGACCGTGGAAAGTTAGATTCAACCAACAATTGCACAAACTCTAAAAATGCTGAGTTGTCATAACCCAACATTGGGTCAAATATGGACAAAGCCAGTGTTGGGTTATTTTTTTTATTAAATTTAAGTATTTTTAACCCTAGCATATTTGATCAAACGTCGTGTTACACCAATCCAGAATTGTTTTAAAGTGCATGCTTAAGAAAAATGAATTGAGTAAGAAATTTATGAGAGTGTTTGGTTTGTTTGAACTATTGTGTCATTGGTTTGAAACCTGTGTGTTAAATTAAATTATGTTTAAGGCCTGGTTTGACTAAATTTAAAAAAAATTTAAGTTTCATTTTTAGTTTATGTATTGCAATTTCTAGGGATTTTAGGTAATATTGAGGCAAGCAATAAATTGCTTAGTTGATTAATTACATTTTCAGACAAACACACACTCAGAAATAAAGATACAAAGCTGTCACCTGTGCAGTACATTTTCAAAAGGTACACTTTTTACTTATCAGGTCCTCATTGGTATCTTAAAAGTATATATTTACAGCTAAAAGGTACAAATGCGTACCTCATAGTACTTTTCAAAAATGTTCTTTTAAGGTATCAATGTGCACCTGTAGGTACAAAAGTCTACCTTTTGAAAAGGCACCACCCAGTGACAGCTTTTTACATTTATTTCCGAGTGTGTTATTAGAAAAGTAATTTAAATACAATTTTAATGATGTAATTAGTAATTACACTTTTTTTGAACGAACTTACCCAACACCGACTGATCATTAATTAGCTTGTCAAATTTGCTTCTGTTTGGGTGTGACGTATCACTTTAAATGCAAATGACCTGCTTTTGCAGGTGGGCGGAGCCTTTATATGATTTTATGACACTCCAGAAACAACAAAACAATTGAATCCCACACAGGTAGATATCAGAAATGACCAGTAGAAGATTAAAGCCTTACATGTTCAAAACTTGTAAAATGTCATTTCTGATGCAGATATTGTAAATATATAACTGCTTTAGCATCCATGCTAAATTGTGTTCTGTGCTCATGACAGAACAGTTAGCATAATTAAACTTTATTAACTGGTGTACCTTTTACATTAGCATTAAACATTAGTCACATCTTATGCTTTTTTGTATACACACTTTTCACTTGCAAAAATAAAAGCGTAACTAATTAATCTAATTAATATTTAGTTTACATGAGCATATCATATAGATTTGATAAATTCAATAGTCTTAATAGTTTACATCTGGATATAGTCACTGGTTAATGTGGAAACCAGTTACCAAACAAAATGAACGTTCTGACTGTTTCCTTACTTTGATTGGTCAGTTTGTGTTGTGATGTTAGTAATTTATGTACCGGGGTCATGAATGCCTCCATTTCTTTCTTTTCTTCAGTTTTTTTTTTTCTTGTAGTAAATGTTATTATCTGATTCACTGAAAGAAACCCAAAAGTAAAGTGCTGTGATTTTCATTCGTTCCTTTTTATTTAACTTTATTTGAAGCAAAAACCTTGATCTGCTGCGCCTGTGGAATATTTGTGTCTAAATATACACGGTAAACAGGAATGAAGGCTCTTTGATGTGAGCAGCCATGCATTCAGGACTAACGCGATTAATTAGAAGATAAACTAACCTCGATTTCACCTCAGTAAGCTTCACCAAAAACAGTGAATTGTCTAAGCGATGGCCTAGCCGTTAGCATACATGCTCCTACACACTGGGCTGCATGGCTAGTGTGAATCTGGCTCACAATATGTGCCCCCTCTTTCTGTTTCACTCCTTTCTCGCTTTCAATTAAAGTGGCAAAAGGCCAATAATAGCCAAGCAAGGCCAGACAAGAGGTGAAAGTGCTTAGAGAGACTGTAATTCTCATCAAAGTGTGAAAGTTTCTATGCCAGAGCTAATGTTTAGAGTAATTGATACTACTATTGTGATATTTGTTTATACAGTAGATAGTGTAGTGGTGGTATGCAGAAGTGAGACTAGGCATAATTATTAAATTATTTATTTAACTAATTTATTGACTTAATTATTGTTATCTCAAAGTCTGCATCTCAGCAAATAGGTAGAAGGTAGATTTTTCAGATGAATCATCTGTTGAACTGCATCCCAATCATCACAAATACTGCAGAAGACCTATTAGAACCCACATGGACCCAAGATACTTATAGAAATCAGTCAAGTTTGGTGAAGGAAAAATCATGGTTTGGGGTTACATTCAGTATGGGGCATTCAGAGATCAGCAGAGTGGATGGCAACAACAACAGCCTGGGGTATCAAGACATTTGTGCTGCCCATTACATTACAAACCACAGGAGAGGGCAATTTTTTTCAGCAGGATAGCGCTCCTTCTCATAATTCAGCTTCCACATTAATCTTCCTGAAAGCAAAGAAAGTCAAGGTGCTCCAGGATTGGCCAGCCCAGTCACCAGACATGACCATTATTGAGCATGTCTGTGGTAAGATGAAGAGGAGGTATTGAAGATGAATCCAAGGAATCTTGATGAACTCTGGGAATCCTGCAAGAAAGCTTTCTTTGCCATTCCAGATGACTTTATTAATGTTATTTGAGTCATTGCAGAGATGTATAGATGAAGTTCTCAAGCTCATGAGAGTCATACACAATAATAATTCATTTTCCACTGCACCATGACTTCATATTCTATACTGTACATTATTTCTGTTAAGTGATAAGACTTTTGTCTAAACAAAGTCAGACCTTACTGTCCTAATTAATTAAAAATCAAGGCATGATAATATTTTATTTTGGTAAAAAATGAGTAAGACTTTTGTTAGATAGATAGATAGATAGATAGATAGATAGATAGATAGATAGATAGATAGATAGATAGATAGATAGATAGATAGATAGATAGATAGATAGATGATTGACTGATGAATTGATTATTTATTTATTTATTTATTTATTTGCCTTTTATTTATTAAATTGGGCAATATGTTATGTTTAAATTGTAAAAATGAAATGAATTTAATGGATTTTCTAATGATAATAACAATAATAATAATAATAATATTAATAATAATTATAATAATAATAATTCTTAAGCAGTGCTTATTTTTTTTATAATTTATTTGTTTATTGATTGATTCATTTTATTTTATTTTGGTTGTTATAAATTCATACATTTTGTTATCTAGAATATACAGTTCTAACACAGTGGTGTACATTCTTCCAGTTTAACTCTTTAGATTTAAATGTGACAAATGATCACCTATAGTGTAACATCACAATCCCATTTAGCTGACAGTATGACCTGCTGGCCTTCATTCTAGCTCAATCCTGCAATCGTCTTTTGACATTTCAAGTATCATCCTCATCATCATCCCAAGACTGCGTACATTGTGGCACATTTCTTCATATTGGTTTCTCCATCCACTTCTTCCCTCATCTCTACCTACAAGCAGCATGACGACCATATTTAGAGCATCCATTTTCGTCTTGACAATTTACAGCAGTTAGTGCTCCACCCTGAGCCATCTGGTCTCCTGTGCCTCGCCGCTCGGCAGAAATACGCTATGTATAATTCATTTAACAGATTATCTTTAGAATAGATTAATACAATAACGACAGTGTGCGAAAGGTCATTTCAAGTACAGCTACCTATTTAAAGTAATGATCCCTGTTTAACTGTATGAAGCTTTCTGACAGTCCGCACACACTCCGTTTTATAGTTCAAGCTCAAACGCCTGTCTGCGGGGGAGGGTTTTCTTCATCTGAAAGCATGGCATAAATATATGCCCCGTTTTACATTAATCAACTGATGTGTAAAGGACAAAGACCCGAATTATAGAGATCAGTCAGTTTTTGACGAGGAACGGACGCCTCTGCAGAAGCTTAATTGCTTCAATCAGAAGGTTGAAATAAAAATAACTAGACATTTCAATTACAGTGACCTCCACTAATATTGTCACCCTTGGCTAATTTCAGCGAAATAGGCTGTGAACAAAATGTTTTTTATGGTTTGACATGTTAATCATTAGTATCATGATAATATAAATAAATAATAAAATAAAATATATTAAAAAAATATAATTAAATAAGATAACTTTAAATAAATACATAAATAAATAAATAAATAAATTAAAAAAAAAAAAAAAATATATATATATATATATATATATATATATATATATATATATATATATATATATATATATATATATATATATATATATATATATATATATATATATATATATATATATATTCATAACTGAAATAAACAATTCTGCTCTTATTTAGAGCAAACAAATGCAAGCACAACACATTTATATCAAAAAACAAAAGTTACACTTTGTTTTGATGGTCCCTTTAAGACATTTTGTTGATGTAATGTAAGTTAAATTACAACAACATGCTAATTCTTATTAAGGTTATGGTTAATTTTAGTTGATATGTACTTGCAAAGTTTCTTATAGTCAGTTGAATGTCTGTTGGTGGAGCAGTGTCTGCAGATATTAAGCAGACAGTCAATTAATAGTCTCTAAACTTCCAGTGGACATTAGGTTGCAAATGAAATTATAATGTGTCATCATAATGTGTTAAGGGACCAGCAAAATAAAGTGATATCAAAAGAAATATCTTCATAGGCGGAGGGTGAACAAACTCCAGGGTAAGGCTAATATTTGCGCTGCCCTTTAATGCATTTAAAAAGATTTGCGACCGACCAAAAGAGGTCTTGACAAAAGCACCACCTATCAACAAACGTCTATTATATTCAACACGCACATTAAATTATTTTATTAAACTCACCCACTGATCTACAGTTTCGAAAGTTTGGGGTCAGTTTATCTATTTTTTTATATTATTACTTTTAAAAATTTAATTAAAATTCTGTTCATCAAGACGGCATTTATTAAATATTTAAAAAATTGTTAAATACTTATTAATTAAATATTTATTTATTACTTACTGTATGCAGTTTCAAATGAAATTATTACTCCTTGTTGCTTTTATTACTGTTAATAATAATAATAATAATAATAATAATAATAATAATAATAATAATAATAATAATAATAATAATAATAATTAATATTAGAGAGGATGCAGCCCTCACTACTCTACCACCCTAGGTCACCTCTGGATGCGCTGGCCCTGAGAATTCAAAATCATTCTCTTTTTCACAAGGCCAATTGAAAACCGAACTTGTAATTCAGCAATAAATATTTGACCTTTAAAATGTAAAACTCGATTGCCTAAACACGATTACTACACTATAGGCTAGACTACGTTACAATGAAATTACCAATTTTAGTTAATGCTGAAAACAAGTTAAACCATTGTATATATTATTATAATATTTTATAATATATTATTATTATAATACTCAATTGTTGTTTTATTACTTATGTCCTTGACCAGCAAATCAGAATAGTCCGCTGTCCAGCACTTTTGGTTTGGCTTTCTGAGCTGCTGCAAACTCCAGTACTGAACTCATCAATGCAACGTGCGGGGTTGGACAGTTCCAGTTTTGTGAGGAGGGGGACTTGAAATTTCATTGACAAACTTAAAATAGCTAAATTGTTGTTTCAATCATCAACATTAAATTACATTCATATTACGCCTTACACCCGTTACATGTTTTCAATGCATTTTTTTTTCTTTGCTGCCATCTCCGTGGTTTCTGGCCAGGGGGAGGCTAAGCCTTCCTCAGCCTTACACACGCTCCGCCTATGAATATCTTTAAGTATAGGTGTGCCACAATTATTGGCACGGTCAATGTTGCTTTTGTCAAAGTAAATAAGGACAGGATAAGTTGGCGGTTCATTCTGCTGTGGTGACCCCAGATTAATAAAGGGACTAAGCTGAAAAGAAAATGAATGAATGAATGAATGTTTATTGTCTTTGTTTTTAAAACGAACAGAAATGCGACTGGTGTGAAGAGCCAGTAATGTGACAGAATACTATTATTGTACGCATTCTGATACACTCATCTAATGAAGGAACAGTGCAATAGTCCGGCAGATTCTAACAAAAACTGAATGTTTAATAGTATTTATCTTTTTGATTACATTTATTTTTGATGAAACCAGATGCTGAAAGTTTATGTCATCTTGTCTTAAATGTGCAGTAGGTGATCTGCCAAAATGCTAACAGGTTAGCATAATATCTTTGAAACACAGTCCCAAGCCTGCCGGTCAAAGCCACGCCTCATAGAAATCACGAACGCATACACCTTGAAGATGACAGCAGACAACCCACTAGATCATGTCATTCACCAGTTAGAAAACTTTACAGTACTTTATAAAACTACAATTCTAGCACGTTTTCAGTTGTGAAGCAAGCAAAACTTGTCATAATGTGCAATATGTCATGCTTAGTGGTTGACCGGCGGTGTGCAGGATTAACACTTGTTACTAAGCCATACTTACATGCTGTTTCAGACCAAATATTCAGAGTAACATAGTAAACAATATAGGGAGCACGTCACAGGTTGTCATTGTTTAAAAAAGAACCAATGTGTATATAAAACCAACTTCAGCTCAGTAAAGCAGGCTAGGCGAAGTAGCGCTATTTACTTACGTTTTGTTGTTAAACTAAATAAAATCTACATTATCGATGCTGTAAAAGGTCCCTTATGAAATTGAAAATAGTCCATCGATCGTTCGCCGGAAAATTTCAGTGGCTGAACAACACTTCCGTGCATATAACCTATTCATAATACAACACAATCTACATAAGCTTTGCGTGACATGAATAGTTTAAAACAGAACATTCCCTGTCTAAAAGAAATATTTCAGCCATGGTCTCATCTTTCCTCCAGCATGCAAAAGTAACTCCAATATTGATTCAGGATTTAGCATTTGATTTTATCGATGTGTCTCGTGTGCACATGTCGTGTATGGGCCAATGGCGGATCTGTGTGAACAGAGATGCGCCGTTATACAAATCTACATTTGTTGACAGACAGTTTGAGCTACTTATAGGAATTATGGGAATTATTGGCCTGACAATATTTAATTGGACGAATATTTTTTTAGTTTAATGCCTTACCCAGAATATAAAAATACATATAAATATATTTAGATCATTAACTTTAATCATTACTATTAGAATGTGAAGAGACTTTCAACCAACACTACAAAAATAGTTTCTGGAGACAATCACCCACTGCACCATTAAGCAATGGTCACACTGCACTTTTTCACAGTAATATTTTGACTTTCATTCATACAAATGTGAATGCGGCAGACCGGAAACACAAACTTGCAAGATCCAAAGATTAAGCTTGGTGAACTCTGACCTGTGAATTCACATCACATAAATGTTTGAGACCAATAGAAGATCATGACACCTCTGTATAGAAATGTCTAATATGGAGCAATCATTAATTTGATCAGCATCATATAATCTTATTTTATACTGCCCCTTTTCACAACACCATCTGACACATTTTCACATGCTCAAACTCTAGTGTGACCATGGCTTTTGTCTTTAAAAAAGGTTGTCCACAAACATTTTTCATCATTATTTCCATTGCCAGAGTTACCACTGTGAACCACTGTGAATTCAAACACTGTAAAATTTTAAAGTATATTAACAATTTGATTTTAGTTTTTAAAGGTACACATGGGTTACCAGGAACAGGAAATAATTCAACTATGACCTCCTGTTTTGACCTGTTTAAACGGGTAAAATAAGTATTGAACATGTCACTTTTTCATAGAAATAGTTCTAAAGGTGCTGTTAACTTTACATTTTCACCACAACCAAAGTAATCCATACATACAAATAAAACAAAACTAAATAGTTTACAAATGACTGGGAAAAGTATTGAACACACGAAGAAGGAAGGTGAAAAAGGCATGGAAAGCTCAGACAGCAACTGAAATCTCTCAATAGTTAGAAAGCAAATCTGCCCCTCGTCATTATAAATGCATATTAGCTGCTTCAGTCCAACACCTGCATAACCAGGATGATGAAAATGAAATCAGGGTGGACATTTCAGCAAGACAATTATCCCAAACACAGCCAAGCAAACTCTCAAATGCTTTCAGAAAAGAATAGAAAGCTGCTAAAATGGCCCAGCCAATCCCCTGACTTGAATCCGATAGAAAATTATAACTTAATATTAAGATTAAGAGTTCATAGAAGAAACCCACCGAACCAAGATTTTTAGACAAGACTCTGAGCAATGCATGCAACTCAATTCTTTACCAAGAAAGACTTTTATACAAAGTATTAAATACATTTTTTTGTAGTTCAGGGCTTACTCCTTGTGTCATTCCATTGTTATTACACATAACATTATTTCAGATTTTTTTTGTATGGTTTAATTAATTGGGTTTTCATCAAAATTGGTGCAATTTCATGTCAGCAGCACCTTTAGATATATATTTATTTGGAAAAATAATGTATTGGAGTCTTATTTAATCTGCCGTATATGTAGAAACACAAAGGCCAACTCACTGTCATCAAATAACAGAGCTGTGATTCACAGCAAAAGGTTGACAAAAAGCTTCACAAAATGGGAAGTAGCTTTTAGAAAATACAGTAGCAAAAACACTAAGAATGCCAATTTCCTGCCATCAGAGCAATAATGGAAGAGTTGTGAATCAGTCTGAAAAAGCATGTGTGTCTGTCTTGTCCAAACACACTTTTAGGATGATGATTTGAATAGGCAAAACTGGATCTTGGGGTCAGAAATTCTCCAACACGGCAATTTGACATTACATACTGAACCGTACGGTCAATAGTTTGAAAGGGTTTCAATAAAAAGTCTCTACTCTCATTATTTTAAATAATATTTTGAGCAAAAGATCAAAAGGTTAAACAACAAAGACATTTTTTCTTTGTTCATATTTACAAAGGGTGCCAATATTAATAGAGGACACTGTATATCTAGCGCTGAAGGTCAATAGAGGTTGATGGGGAAGAGAGAAATGTTTTATTAATTACGCTCAGGGAGCCATTTGGATTAAGACTGGGGCTCAAGGATTATTTCCTGATTCAATAAATTGCTTTTCATCACCATTAACACATTTCCTTAAATTCCCCAGAGGCACATCCGGAAACGATGTTTACTGTGAGATTGTTCAACAAACCTGCACCGGTCTCCGATTTAGCACATATTCGCGGGTCCACCCAGGGGAAGCGGTCCAGAAACAGCTGTTCTTTGTGCAAGCGGTGGGCCGTACCTGCTATAGTGCTTTGCGTGGGATTTGAACCGTCGCCGCAAGATCGTGCCACCAAATTTTTTTCATTTATTAATTTATTTATTTTAAGTCGAGGAATATGATAATCAACCTGGTTTGATAGGGTAATTAACTTGGCTAAATGAAAATCCCATGAGATGAAAGGACGGAAAACAGATGTTCCATTAAAGAGGAACACGTCTCGCGAAGGACTGTGTGAAGATAAAGGGAGCGTGTTGAGTTGTGCTGGCAGCGCTGGTTGACAAAACACCTGAGTTTGTGCTCGGGATGATGCTCTTTTGTTGTTGCGGGGGGCTTTATTTGGGGACAGCTGTTCAGTTTATCCCTTCCTGTGTTGGATGTTGTGTTTACACAATTTAGGAAAAAAGAATGTTATACGACAGAAATCTGTCATCCTTATCTATTTAATTTAATTTAATTTAATTTAATTTAATTTAATTTAATTTAATTTAATTTAATTTAATTTAATTTTATAATTTATAATTTTTTATTTTGTATTTTATTTTATAAATTTAATTTAATTTTAAATTTTATTTATTTTGTTTTATTTTATTTTATAAAAAAATATATATTTAATTTTATAAATTTTTTTATTTTATTTTATTTATTTTGCCCCCAAATGCTCAGAAAATGTCTCAAAAAACTATCCAGTACCTGTAACGTTTTGGACATATCCAGAATATGTGCAGCAGAGTAGCAAGAGCCTGCCTACATCGGTCGCATATGGGATCTATGCCAGTTTAACTGTACTCTCTTATGATCTGCGTTGTGTTGTGTTAATAACAAGAGGATGCTACTGCACAGAGAATGTTATTATGTTTGAGACAGATCGCCAGGCGCAGCTCGCACCATTAAATGTACACTCTTCAGTTCAGGAAAAAAGGTGGAAAAGGGTAGAGCGAAGACAGGAAAGAGGATGAGAAAAAGCCAATATAGATATTAATAAGAAAATTAACACTGCACACTTGCAAAAACTAGCATACGCACTGTGACAATCTTCATATTACATTGTCAAAATAAAAATCATAAATGCATACCTGCACAGAGAATGCAATTATGTTTGAGACAGATCACCAGCCTCAGCTCGCACCATTAAATGTACACTGTCAACAAAAAATAACATTCTACAATATAACGAATTGTTCTTACATCAGTAAATAAAACAAATATTAAAATCAAACCTTAATATGTATTTGTGCATGTGTATTATTTACGACCAGTGCTAAATTCTCTGTAACAATGTGGAACAGGTATAGCATACAGTACCTCTTCAGTTCAGGAAAAAGGTGGAAAAGACTGCTCAAACAATAGTACAACAGGTATGGCTTCTTGGACTATACCACCTTGATGTTAACCCCAAGGGGGAGAAGAGGTGAAACCACTTTCGTTTTAAAGATTCTTTTTACATTTATATTTGTGAGCACAAAACATTTGAATTGACAGTTACTAAACAAGAGAAAAAAATATAGTGAAATCAATATACTTGATATGATCCTGTTACATTAGCATTGATCTTACAGAGTCTGACCTTAGACCAGTGCAAACGATGAACAATTTTGAATTGTACTACAGCATTTCTGTGGCATATTGATGATGAGAAAATTCCTTGTATTATTCTGTGCCAAATTTAATCTGAGATCTGGTTCATATAAATCTGTCTCCCATTTATTTTTAAACTGTAAAACCCAACAGTCATGAAATGAGTGTAGTTAACTCAAAACTGACTGAAAGTTAATTCTACTGATTTGAAAAGAGTTTTGAACTCAGTGTTGAAGGTAATGAGTTCATTAAATACTTCATTACTTCAACTTAAATGGAGTAAGTTCACAGTACTCATATAGATTAGTTTTTTTACTTAAATGGTTAGTAGCAATCGGTTTTCTCAAACGGTTTGAGTTGCCCTAACTTTGGCCGTACTCACACTATATACAGTTGCCTTGAACTGGGCTAAAGTACGCTTATCCTCCACCATCTCCCCCGACGGCCCGCACTCACATTGCGTTCGGGCCTGAGCACGCTTACATCAACGATGATGCGCTGTTTAGTTGAAGGGCTTACTCACACTATGCTGTCCGAACCGTGCCCAGGCCCGTTTCCTGGATCGTTTGAGAAGTGTAAGTGATCTGAGCGCGGTTCACTTGGGCTTTGGCATGGTACACTTGTAGTGTGAATGCAAAGCGTGCCTGAGCGCGAAACTGAAGACGAGACGTGACTTTTAAGGGACTGTTTCATATGGATTTATTAATCATTCTTACTGTATAATGAACGCAAACTGTCATAGATTATTAAAGACGCAAACCCCTCTCTGCACCACAGCTTCACCTTAAGCAAACCTCCTAATTCCTGCACGATGACTTTATGATTGTTTCTGAGAGTCAAAAGTGGCTGATCTGTTCAGCGAAATATTTGACTGCGTGTCACTGCATCCCAAATGACTAAAACTATATAAAGAAATCTCCACTGTGCTGAGCGAGAGCGCTAAACTGAACAGCACATCATCGATGATGTAAGCGTGCTTAGGCGCAAATGCAATGTGAGTGCGGGTCGTGGGGGGAGACTGGAGGGGAGACAAGCATGCATCGGCACGGTTCAAGGAAACTGTACATAGTGTGAGTACGCCTGCTCTCGCTCAGCACAGTGAAGATTTCTTTAGTTTTATCGTTTTAGTCGTTTGAAATGCAGTGACAAGCAGTCAAATATTTCAACAGATCAGCCAATCTTGACGCTCAAAAGCAATCATAAAGTCCTCGTGTTGCAGGAATTAGGATGTTTAGGATGCAGCTATTGTGCAGTGAGGGGTTTGCATCTTTAATTATCTATGACAGTTTGCGTTCATTAAACAGTAAGAATGTTTAATAAATCCATATGAAGCAGAGCCTTGAAAGTCTCTCAAAAGAATGATTTACATTCAAAAATTTAGTGTATTAAAGAGATCGGGGGACAAGTTGCAGGAATTCAAAACTACAAAGTTCCGAAGTTGCAAGTACCTATAAAAGTCTGATTCGGGAATGTCATATTTCTGTATCAGCTGTTCAAAAGAAGCAACGTTTCCACTCTACTTTTTTATACGTTATTGTAAATCATTTTCGAAATATTTGTCTTTGCAAACATCTAATTAAATAATATATGAGGAGTTCAGATGCAAATACCTCTAATTTCCATCAAAAAATAACATTTTACTCAGCCTCATTTGTTTATGTTAACTTGTTTTACTTTAAAGACCAGGAAAAGGACTTATTCTTTGCCATAAATGTGATATTACTGAACCTCCACACAGGATCCTGATAAAAATGCTCCTTTGAGATGGCATTCAGAGGTTTTTGCAAATGAACTCTTCATATACATGATAGTTTCATTTTATTTTTTAAACAGCTGCCATTTATTCTTTTATGCAGTTCCAAGTCTGTTCATCACACAACGTTATCTAATAGTGCCAGATTACTTATGTTATGTAGTGTAAATGTCAAATGATCTTGTTTGTAATACTTTTAGTGCTGTTTTTTAGTTTGGTTCTTAACCTCAACATTTCTAATTCACTCTCATCAAAAGAGTGGCTGGGTTATTAAAAAAAAAAAACGGTTCTACGTTCTGTAAATTTGGACCCACATGAAAGAAATCATGACTGGAATAAGAGGAATCAAGCAAATCATGACAGATTTTAAGCTTTTAAGCTAAGACCACATAAAGGATATTGAGATTGAAAAAAAGACAGTAACTTTAAGATCTAACAAGAGGACTACAGGCATTCACACTCAGTGATTTGGATGGTTGCATCATTTGATGGTTTGCAAAAGTGCGCAGTGATGTATTTATTTATGTTTGTGTCTTCACTAAGGCACAGAGTGTCTTTTTGTCAGAGGGTGGGAGGACTGAACAGACTGACTTCACCGGTTGGCTGTTGACTTGGTGGAGAGCAACATCAGTGGCACAACCAGAGGCAAAGTCACACTCCACGGCAAACTCACACGGAGTGAAGCCATCTGCTGCTCTCTCACAACTCTGGAACAAACACACAAAACTGTCAAAAGTTCCCCACGTTCGCCTTACGCTCTCTCCTTCACTCGCTTTCACACACTCTCTCTCTCCCACCCTTTCTCGCGCGCTCAGTAACACTATCCACATCCCAAATGAAGTCACATGCACTTCGAGAAATGGTCATTGGGTTGTGTGTAATCTTCTGACAATGCGGTTTTCCTTTGTTTTAAAATGGGATGACAGTGCAGATGGATTTTTACAGCTTTATACATTCCCCCTGTTGTCTCAGAACAAGATTAAATGGTGTGTCACTTCATTCACCACAACTCTTAAAGGGTTAGTTCACCCAAATATGAAAATGATGTTATTAATTACTCACCTGCATGTCATTCAACCCCCTGGGACCTTTGTTGATCTTCGGAACACAAATTCAGATGTTTTAGATGAAATCTGAGAGCTACCTCATCCTCTATAGACAAAAAGAAAGTCTAGAAAGGTACCAAAATATATATTCAAAACACACAATATGCCTTCAGTGGTTCAATTGGAATATTATCAAGCTACTTTTGTGCACACATAAAGCAAAACAAACATCTTTATTCAATAGTTTCTTCTGCTCAGTGTCAGTATATTGTGCACATTCATGAGCACTATGCAGTGACACACAGTAAAGCATGCTGGATGCCTGTGAGCAACTTCCTCTGTTTAAAGAAAGCACAGGCGCATCCAAGGTAATACCTCATTCATTTAGGGGAAGAAACAGTTCAATAAAATCATTATTTTTGTTTAATGTGCACACAAACGTATTGTCGTAGCTTAGTATATTCTGATTGTACCACTGAAACTTTAAATCAGTCTGAACCTTTGCTATCTTTAAAGGGTCACATTTTCCAGGCACTGCGAGTTGAAAAAATCTAAACATTTCAGAGTGCCGTGAAGAAACCATGAGAGATGTGACAGGAACCAGGCAGCTTTACACTTTGCATGGTATTACACAGTAATAAAGGTGGACTAATTACCTTAGATTAATGATTTAACAAATGTAGATACAGATCCTCTCTTAGTGATCATTACATTACATATCCACCTGACATTGACCTGACTTCAGTGCACTTGTTCAGCCCAACAGAGGCTAGAATTCTCTCAAAAAATAACAAAATAAAAATAAATAAATAAATGTATGAAAAAATGAATAGTGAAGCAATCAAACAAACAACCCCAGGGCATTTATATGAAGTTGATATTGGGATTGTGGTCTTATAAATACTTTTTGTGTAAAATTGATTCTTTTACGTAAGAGTTTTTAGGAATGTTTATTGAATAGTTTCACAGAAAAAACAACAACTTTTTTTTTGGTGAAAACAAATTAACTGTAACTTCTCAATTCAATTCAATTCACCTTTATTTGTATAGCGCTTTCACAATGTAGATCGTGTCAAAGCACCTTCACATAAGCTCATAGTAAATAGGAACCGTGTAGTTCAGTTTTAGTGTTTAAGTTCAGTTCAGTTTAGTTCAGTTCAGTGTGGTTTAATATTCACTACTGAGAGTCCAAACACTGAAGAGCAAATCCAACGATGCGCAGCTCTACAGATCCCAAACCATGCAAGCCAGTGGCGACAGCGGAGAGGGAAAAAAAACTTCACCAATTGGCGAAAGTGAAGAAAAAAAACCTTGAGAGAAACCAGACTCAGTTGGACACGACCATTTTAATTTCTCCGCTGGCCAAACGTCTTGTGCAGAGCTGCAGTCTCAGTGACGGAGGCTGGAAGCTGGCCTCAGCGTCTGTCCCTGGAGCGTCTCATGTTCTCCACTCCTCCATGACCACCACAGCAGCTGCTCAGGATACGGCCTGGTCCAGGATATGGAAACCTTGGGATCATCTCGTCGCTGGTCTTGGATCAAATCAAACCCACCCCAAAGTCTAATGTAGCCCCTTGGAAAAATTTATTTCCGACCCCTGCTCTAAGGTGAATAATTTATAACATAGTTTTCATTTTTGGGTAAACCAAAACCTTAAAACTCGCACATGGTTAGTCCTAATCTTGCTCATAAAGTCCCGAAATACTCATTACGATGTTCTTTTTTATTCTTAATTCATAGGAAAAAATAACTTTAGAAGTTTACCTTAGATATGATATGAACATGTATTTTTCATTTACTTTACATACAGTAGCAGATTGCTTTAATGAAAGAAGCTTTACGGTATTAAACATGAAGAGATGGTTTTAGTGTTGCTTTTTATTAGAGTTTTAACAGAAAATGATTGTGTTAAGCAGCGCTCTATTGTGTTTTAGAGTAATGTGTCTTCCTGTGAATTTTTTTTTACTTTTTCATTTTTTTCCTAAATTATGTTTAACAGAGGAAGGAATTTTTCACAGTATTTCCTATATATTTTTTCTTCTGGAGAAAGCCTAATTTGATTTATTTCGGCTGAAATTAAAGCAGTTTCGAAAATAATAAAAGCAGGTCAATATTATTATCCCTCTTCAAACAATCAAACCAGAACAAACCATCATTCTCATTTATAGCTCCTAAACTCTGGAATAGCCTTTCTGATAGCATCCGAGGCACTCTCCCTATTCAAAACTAGATTGAAGACCTATCTGTTTAGTAAAGCATACACTCAGTGCACCACTTAGCGGGCTTCCACACAGGTTTCTGCACCTTGTTTATACACACTATGAACAGCAGCTACGCTAATTATTCTCTTTATTTTCCATTTCCACCTGGGGATACTCTTCCCGAGGCCCTCAGACTATGCAGAGTCACTGATTCGATCCAAGACCAACGACAAGATGATCCCAAGGTTTCCATATCCTGGACTGGGCCGTATCCTGAGCAGCTACTGTGGAGGTCATGGAGGAGTGGAGAACATGAGACTGATTGCTGTGACGCTCCAGGGACAAGAAGACGAATCTTCGCTGAGCCCAGCTTCCAGCCTCCGCCGCTGAGACTGCAGTACTGCACAAGACGTTTGGCCAGCGGAGAAATTAAAATGGCCGTGCCCAACTGAGTCTGGTTTCTATCAAGGTTTTTTTTTTCTTCACTTTCGCCAATTAGTGAAGTTTTTTTTCCCTCTCCGCTGTCACCACTGGCTTGCATGGTTCAGGGATCTGTAGAGCTGCGCATCGTTGGATTTGCTCTTCAGTGTTTGGACTCTCAGTAGTGAATATTAAACCACACTGAACTGAGCTAAACTGAACTAAACTTAAACACTACAAACTGAACTACACTGTTCCAATTTACTATGACCTTTAATGTGAAGCTGCTTTGACACAATCTACATTGTAAAAGTGCTATACAAATAAAGGTGAATTGAATTGAATCATTATACAATGATTTGCCTAATTACCCTAACCTGCCTAATTAACATAATTAACTTTTTAAGAGAAGATAATTGTAAAATGATTTTGCAAGTGCAGTGTTATACTGACTAGCATGAAGCTGCGTACATACGGTATGAGCCTTATATAAGTATGGGCGTTTTTAGGTTTTCACAACAGCCTGCATGTTGTAATAAATAATGCAATCGTCCACTGTTACCACACAGCATGAAATATTGTGATAGGATAGCATGTTTTATCAGCATCACCAGAAGCCCTGTCTGTGGTGAACATTTCTGAACTTCCTCATCACTGAAATACAGCACCAACAGAAGTTATAAATCACATCGGTGCAGGCCTTCCTCTCCCATGATGCCAAACATGATCTATAACGCTTTTATTGAACATATAGCCACATCGTATTTAACTACCCAGCTGACACTGTGAACACTAAATCATATTAATCCTTTTACAATGATCTGAAACAAGGTTTGCAGTTCATCTTGCTGTGAAAGGGCACATTTAGCCTTGCCTTCAGTGAGTAAGCAGTTAAAGTTTAACTTGAAAAAAATCCCATTACAGCTTTCTGAATAATCAGTACATCATGTTACATTACAGCCACAAATTACTCCTAGAAAAACCAGCTCTGACCAGCATGAAATTCCTCATTGGGTTAGTTTTTGGTTTATACAGAATAGTTCTGGTGTTATAGTTGGTGACTAACAGTAATTGATCAACACTGCAAAAAAAGCTTTTCTTACTTAGATCTTTTGTCTTGTTTCTAGTACAAATATATAAAAATTCTTAAATCAAGAAGCATTTTCCAGACAAGTAAAAAACATTGTTTTGTTTTAAGAAATAATGTGTCAAAATTAACATGCCATGTTTCAAAATTAACATAATATGAAAATGCCAAAATGAAGTGAGTTTTCCCTTAAAACAAGCACAATAATAAGCCAATGGTGTTAGCAAAATAATCGTGTTTTTTCTTCTGGCATAAGATTATTTTGCTTCCCCATTGACAGATTATTTTGCTTGTTTTAAGGGGAAACTCACTTCATTTTGAAACTTTCATATTTCTCCAAACAAGACAATATGTTTTGCTTGTCTATAGAAAATGCTTCTTGATAAAGAATTTTTAGACATTTGGACTAGAAACAAGAAAAAAAAATCGAAGTAAGAAACATTTTTTGCCGTGAAGACTTGGTTAGTTGTCCCGTGCTGGGGTGTGTTTCTGAAAACCATTCTTGGCCAACTAAGTTTACAAGTTCTGTCATTACAACAGCGTTTCCCAAATCCATCATTCCAACGAACATTCGTAAACTGCGTCACAAACTTGTACGATTGCAACTACACCTCTAGAGCTGTAGTTAGAGGCATATATACTGTGGTTCCTGGTTGTGTTCTATTCCCAGTTATCCCCTCTATGCCCTATTCCTTTCGAACCTTCCAACATTTAAACTTGTAATGATAAAAATCATGTGTATTTGCTTTGAAAGTATTTTTACAGTTCAGTTTTAGCGATCTTTATATTGACAATTGCTTTCCCTTTCGCAGTGCACTTTGAAAACATTTATGCCATTTTAAACGCAGCCATGGCTCATGACAAAAACTATAGGTGACCTATTTTGTAAAAGTTGAATTTACATCTCCAAAGCTTGTGAAAACAAAAATATATAGCATACATTAATGATTTTAATTTTTAGATTATTTATTAAGAAATGTATCTGTACTGTTGGCCTACAGTATATGACATGGGCCTGTTGGTTAAAACATTTCTGCAGTAGTTTGAATGTCAAATTGTACTTAAAAAAATATTAAAATAAAAATAAGTAAACAATACATTGCTTAATAATAATTATTATCATTATATTAAGTTATTATTATTATTATTGTTGTTATATTAAGTACGATTTTTTTCAGTTTTTAATAAACAACCTACTTTAAATTACAACCATTAATGATTTATATGATTTATATATGAGATTACATGTTAGCTAGGTGGGTTTATATTTAATAATAGAATATTCTTAAATAATATTTGTAAAGGAAACATTGGCCCTATGTGCCGTTTACAAACATTTCAATTAATATGGAAAATGAGTGCATGTTTTTACCAAAACTAATATTGGAGTTTTTTAAAAATGTGTGTGCATGTAAAACAACATAACTTGCACAAAAAAACAACTTCAGTTTTGGGAAACACTCGTCACTGCATTGTTCTTTTCCCAAACAATGCATCGTACTATGATAGTTCAGCTGCAAATTACGTCGTTGTTGGGGAAATGCACCCCTGGTTGATTCCTACTACTTCTAATTTGAAGGCAAATTTTAACAAGCAAACAAACAAACGAATAAATAAATAAACAATTAAATAATCAAATACTTAAATAAATAAATAAATAATTTAATACTTAAATAGACAAACAAACAAACAAACAAACAAACAAACAAATAAATAAATAAATAAATAAATAAATAAATAAATAATGTGATTTACAGATGACTCGTGACTTCTAAAATGTCACTCAGGTGTAACTATATTATTATATATTATATATATTTATTATTATTTATTTATTATTATAACCTATCAGGCATATTTAGAAAAAAAATATTAGATGACAATTTAAAACACTCTGATTAATCCTGTAGGATGTCAAAAATTAAGCAGAAAATTCTAACTTTCTGGAACCGAGATGTTAATTAAACCTTCTAGCAAACAAAGAAGTTTTTCCATATGCATTTTTGTCATGATATTATTTTCAACTTTTTGCTCACAAGATTGTGACATTTTGACAGAAGAGAACATTCAAGGCAGTTTTTCATTTTGTTTTTACCAGTGACCTTTTATCAAATTGCATACAACAGGTTTTTAAACAAAGTATTGATCTTGTTGATATTATTTAGGTCTTAGAAATTCGTGTATCAAATATGATATATGCGGCTCTATTGAGGATCAAAGTGGAACACCAAAACACTAATTGTTATGTTTAAATCTTTATACTTTGCCGCTTCAAACCACTGTGGGTTTTAACCATTGGTCAGAAAGGTTTTTAAAATATTATAAATTAAAATATGCTCAAATTTATACATTTATAAATTTTCAATAAAAAAAGTACAGAAGTATTACAGTTAAAGTCAAAATTATTAAACCCTCTGAATTATTAGCCGCCCTGTTTATTTTTTCCCCCAATTTCTGTTTAACAGAGAGATTTTTTTTCAAAATTAGTGAACATAGTTCTAATAACTCATTTCTAATAACTGATTTTATTTCTTTTATCTTGCCATGATGACAGTGAATAATATTTTACTACATACTTTTCAAGACACTTCTATACTTAAAGTGACATTTAAAGGCTTAACTAGGTTAATTAGGTTAACTAGGCAGGTTAGGGTAATTAGGCAAGTTATTGATGGTTTGTTCTGTAGACTATTGAAAAAAATATAGCTTAAAGGGGCTAATAATGTTGACCTTAAAATGGTTTCTAAAAATTAAAAAACTGCTTTTATTGTAGCTGGAATAAAACAAATAAGACTTTCTCCAGAAGAAAAAATATTATCAGACATACTGTGAAAATGTCCTATCTCTGTTAAACATCATTTAGGAAATACTTAAAAAAGAAAAAAAAATCAAAGGGGGGCTAATAATTCTGATTTCAACTGTTGTTTTGATTTTTACACAAATGTTTTATGCTGAATGACGATGGATGATTATGTCAGCTATATTTTAACTTTCATTCTCACAGAAGTTATTTGAAACACTAAAGTAGACCGTTTACTTGAACTTAATATGCTTTCTACATCCTGCATATGCAATCACAAAATGTCATTTTAATGAGGGAACCTAAATGGGAGGTCTCATCTTTGCAACTACTTGGACTTGTATGAAAAGTTTTTCTGAATCTGGATTTTAGCCACTTTGATCATGTGTTTCCTCGTTGTTGTTCATCAGTAGGACTTTTATCTTTTGTTGACCATGCAGGGCTGCCATGGGAACACTTATAATAGTTCATTTAAAATCCACAGGGTACTTGCCGCTCAAACCAAAGAGCGTCACATTCCTCAGCAGTGCTTTTCCCCTGCTTTGTTCGCTGTTTTTCTCATACTTTCTCTCTTTCTCCATATGTGCAACTTCTAGTCCAAAGAATAAGGTTTTCTGTGTGTGCTGGTGAAGCATTTCCTTAACCAAAGTCAATCATTAGCATGAGTAAATGTTAAGCAGAAGTCTTCACCCCCCTCCCCATGCATGCCATGCCTCTGGCTTCTTGTCGTTCTTGTTGACATTTGGAGGCCTGTGACAAAGCTCTCCTTTCACGTGGTCCCAAGCTCGTGGGAAATGCTGGTGTATGTCGCAAATGCAGCTTGGCACCATCTGCCACCAGGCTGGGAGCGGATGATAAAGTTAGCATGATCATCGCTAGCGTCTTCGTCCCACTGCATCCTCCTCCTTTTCAGTGCTGGCCTCTTCCAGGAAGTGAGTGTGAGTCAGACGTCCAGCTGAGTGTGGCTGACCAGACTTGGCTCCCATCACGGCCCTGTGGGAGGGGGAAACGGGGGAGAAATCAGAGGATGGGATGAAGGGATGTATTGTGGTTGCAGGTGGTTGACTGTCACAAGCCTGCGCAACAGAGTACTTGACTTGAGTTTGGTTACTTATGTTGAAAACTTGACAGCTTTTAAGTCTTATGTAATTCTGTCCCAAATTAAGCAACTAAGGGGAATCTTCCAATGGGGTTTAACTAGTGACATTTTTTTGGGGGTGGAGATACAATAATTAGTGTGTCATCAGTGTTGGGTAAGTTACTTTAAAAGAGTAGACAATTACAAATTACTGACAACTACAGGAAAACTGTAGTCTGATTACATTACTAATTACTTTAAGTAAAAAGTAATCAGATTACGAATTACTTACTTTGAAGTTACTTTTAAAACATGAAATATACCTATAAAAATACAAAAGAAACTGCAGCTCTTTCAGTCATTTAATATTCACTGAAAAACATTACAATGGGTTGATCACAGCAGCTTGAAAAGACTTAAAGAGATAAAAAAATTATCCCGTCATTTACTTGTTCCAAGACTTTTTTCAAACACATAAGAAACCATGAAGAAAACTGACGTTGCAGCAGAAAACGTGATTTAAAAGAAGCATTTTTTTCTTCTAAAAACTATGTTTGTAATGTAAGTAACGCAATAACATTGACTTTAGTAACTGTAATCAAATTACAAACAATTAAAATGTAATTTGTTGCAGTACTACGTTTCCCAAAATTAAATACAGTAACGTGTCACTGTGAACGTGTTACACCCAACTTTGGTCATGACAAAGGTTGCATTTAAAATTGCATATAAAAAATAGACAAAATTATGTCAGAATTTTTAGTGCTCACTAAGGTGTCATAGAGTGCATTAGTTCATGTGATAGATAGTTGTAGTTATGTGACTTAGATAAGTAAAACAATTCTCCCACATGGAATCTGTGCGTGCAGAAATCCACAGATTTTTAGCCCATCATTGAATCTATTTATTTACTTGTGTAAATGTGTGTAAATGTATATTTATTTAGTTTTTTAATTAATTTCAGTAATATTATTGACTGATATGAATATGTTCATAAGATTTGTTTACAATACAGTTTGTAAAGTAATATTTCCTGTCTTTTAGTAGAAATTTTATATGAGAGACTTTCTTTGTTTAACAAAAACGCTTATCTAATTGTATTTGCATTAAATAAAAGTTAAAAACTCATTTTTTTTTTATTTCATATTTTAACTTTTTGGTTACTATATACCAAAATTATTTCACATAATTTTTTTTTTTACAAAATTATGCATAGAAATAGCAAAAGAATTCTGCAGATTCTGTCTGGCCCTAGTTATATCAAAAGAAATTACCTCTAGAATAAGCTAACTTTTGACCATATTTGGAAGGGTTGTGAATATTAATGAGCTTTGCTCTGACGCACCTCAGCTTGTTTCAGTACCTGCTCTCATTTTTTCTCCCTACCTTTCTCTCTCTCTCTCTCTCTCTCTATTTCTCTCTCTCTCACATACAAACACATATATGCGGACATTTATTACACACATAGGGATGCGCGGCAGCACACAAGCATCCTAAAATATGAACATTAACAGGTTAAAAAGGAATCATTTTATATATACAGTAAATATAAAAACTGCTTCTTTCTCCAACACCTTCTTTACCTCAGAGGGCTTTGTATAGATGGTCTGGTAACACACTTTAACCTTTAAGATCTGTTTCTTCCAGCATGGCGCAACCATATTCACTCTAACAGGAAACAGGAGCATAGACTCTGATTGGTTTTATGCATGTTAAGCCCAAAACACACCCATACTTCATTAAGAGAATAAGAACAAGCCTTTTAGACCATGTGTCAGGTGCGCAGACTGTTATTTCTGTCTTTAAAATAGCAAAAATGCATCTGCACTGTGTGCTTTAGACGATGTACTTGGATTGTTAAAATTGCCATTCAATTCAAAGCACTACATCTGGATTAATGTGAACATATAGCCTCACTTGGAAAGATTCTGTCGTTGCCCCTGGTCTGGACATGTACTGGCAATACTTTTTTAGATGCTAAGTTATGATAAACGATAGTCATTTGAGTTTTATCAGTTGTGTTAGTTTTTAATTTCAGTGTGACGAAGAGGCCATTTTGGTTTAATTTCACCTGTTATTAATTTCCGGAATTTCTGATTTGTATCTCTGTGTCTTCCCGGGCTAATCTTTAATTGCTGCTGTTTAGGCCACAGAAGGAGGTTGATTAGCTGACCGGATTTTCTGGGCTCTTTCCTGTATGTGTGGCAATGGCCACTCATCTCTGCTGGCAGGGACTAGGAGCAAAGAAGCGTCAGGAGATATTTAATTAAGACAACAGTTCAATTAACAGCTCAATTAGCTGAGGTAATTAGAAGCTCTGTTGGAACAAAAGCCAGCACACTCAGTGGGTCCCTGTGCAGAAGCAGGGTGGCTCAATTCTGCCATCAGCATCATAATCCTGCTTAAGCACTGGACTGAATTTTCACCTTGAGTGCCTGGAGTGGAAGCTTGTACAAACCTATAAATTTGACATGCTCATTTCTTTAATGGATTGAGGGTGTTTTTGTTAATCTGAGCAAACTTTGGATTGGCGTGTTGTTGTTTTTATTTCCCGTAACAAGAATTATAAATACCTTCAGTTTGCTTTGGTTTGACTAAGCTGTCTGTGTTTTGACTAAGTACAGCAGACTAACCATCCCAAGTGAGCAGTGTCTATAGTTGTTTACACAACTGCATGTCATGGTCAGTTGGGAAGAAGACATCAGCACTAGTGACTGAATGGGAATTCAAGAGTTTATCCATGTCAGTGCTACATTTTTTTTTAAAAACCATGCAATACAATGATTTCATTTCTAGGAACTACATATAATTGGCCAGTTTATTTGGTAGCTTGTAATTGTTTATATATATACAATTGTTATATATATATATATATATATATATATATATATATATATATATATATATATATATATATATATATATATATATATATATATACAACAGTTTTTAAATTACTCTATTAAATTAAATTAAATTAAATTACCTATTACTAGCCCGTCTGGTCCCAGTAAACATGTCACATTAAAAATCCTTTAATTCCTCTTTCCTTTTGATTCTGATGCTCAATTTGAAATTTAGCAGATCTCTTGACCACATCTACATGCCTAAGTACACTGAATTTCAACTGATTAATGCGATTGATTTCGTAGGTTTGCACACCAGAGATGTTTTCATTGGGCAGAGATAATCTTAGACCATTTCAATGACAATTACTGACTATTCAGCGAAAGACCATTTCTAGACATTTGACATTGGATTACTATTGTTTACCCCCAATCCCCACTTTAATCTCTATTTCCTAGCAGCATTATAAGTGTAAATCTGAGGCCCCGTTCACAATAATGTGTTTTAGTTTTAAAATGCATATGTTTTGCTACAGTTATGCCTTCTGTCCACACTACTCCGGACCCCTGAAAAATGGAGCATTTGGAAATGCTGAAGAGGCCGTTTTGGATTTAAAACGCTGCTGCTCCATGTCAGTGTGGATGGGGGAAAACTGAGACATTTGAAAACGGATGTGTGGCTGTAAGTAGCCTACACAAAGTTCAGACATGAATCCTTTCCTTCGCAAGTTTATAACAAACTCCCAAGGACAATATGGGTAAATCGTCAAATTTAACAGCAGTGTAAATTTATAACGTCATTCGCCCTGGCTATGTGTCACTTACTTAACATTAAAATGAAAACATGACATAAAGCAATGTCTCTTAATTTTCATATTAACAACTTAAACATAACAGACACCAAAAATGTTAAGGCATCATGTACATATTTAGGCTGTATGACCGTCATCTTCACTGTGTGCAAATTTATAACGAAATGGAGCCTAATAACTGCCTCCTTTCATTACTATGAAAAAATATAAAACATCAGGCTCACTGTGTGGTTTTGGCAATATGTGCTTAATGTGCTATATGCAGGAATGCATGGTGAAATACAAAATAGCAGTCTCTTTTTCTGTTTTTCTGAACATAATAATCTGAATATTATATTCTTTGTGAATATAACAATTATAGTAAGCTATAATTTTAATAATCCATAATAATTATAAACGTATTACGTACAATAAGTTTATACAATATAGGAAATAAAGGCAAGCAATTGGTCAAACGTGCAGAATCAGTATACGTGGTTACATAAATTAATAGGTTTATTAACTTATCTTTGTGCTCAGCCAAAACACGTTACCTGAAAACATGTAGGGTAATAGATTCAAAAGACTTGTTAGATATACGTAGGTCTACACAAGCTGAATTATAGATCACGATTAACAACTACAGAGAGATGAGATCCAGCGGCATATTCGGGATGGACTGGCCGATGTTCGGATGCTCTCAGCCAGGCATGTGTGCTCAGGGCTCCAGCTGACTGCCTGGAGCAGACACGAGAATACGCTGAAGCAGGTTTCAACGCATTGCAGAGTGTGTATGAGTGGTCACGTGATCTGCATTTTCAGCTGTGTAGTGTGGATGGAGATCGGAAACGCTAGATGAAACGCCACTGTGGACGTGGATTGTTTTTGTTCTAAAACGCCAGCCTGATCTCATGAGAAAACATAAGTATTTCACGTTTTATCAGTTAAGTGGCTAATTCGTACAAATTCAGTCGTACGAAATTGTACGATTTTAAAAAAGAGGTGTGGCACCTAACCCCACCCCTAAACCCAACTGTCATTGGGAGATGAGCAAATCGTACTAAATTGTACGAATTAGATCGTTCGAATTCATACGAATTAGCCACTAAATCAAAAAGTTACGAATTTAGTATTAGTGTAAATGGGGCCTAAAAGTTGTCCCTTTAAGAATGATTATTAACCACCATGTGTATAGTAAATGCTGCATACCGTCAAACAATTGTGTTCATGATACAACAATACAAATGCAAATAGAGTATAAAGTATTTGAAGCCTCACAAAAAAAATGTTGCTTTATGTCTATTTCACATTTGCCAGAAATGTTGATGTCTCGACAAGAAGGATGTCTTGTTTTTAAAATTTAACCCATAAGCTACTCATACTTTTGAAAACGTATCAGTCATTTAATAATAGAATCATCTACAGTTTCAGTTCTTGACACTATGGCTTTGTCAATATGACAGCTGTGTTTTGTTATCTTTTTGCTTTGTTTTGTATTTAACTATTACATTTGTGTTGTTCAGTCCAGTTTCTTATCAAGATCTTAAGTCCTGCTTGGTTTACCCTCATCAGTTTGAAGGTGAGCTAGATTGTAAAAGAAAATGCCTAAGTCTTAGTTAACCTAAAACATCCACAACGCCCATTTGATACACCTTTAGCCATCAGCTTATCCCTCTAAGGTACCGTATACTCCAAGTTCTTGTGTTGGTCTTGTCTGCAGTGTGTCAGCCTACTGTAGAGGGTAGAGATCACAGCAGGCGCAGCTGCTATGTTTAGCCCAGTCCTTGTGTGCCTACGTCGGGTACGGCTTCATCCCCTAAATCCTGCCTCACCTAATCAGCCCTTGTGTAAATCACCAGGTGAGGCTCCTTATTTGCTGTTGTGCATAGACTGAGATCTCCAGCATTAGTCCCATTCGGAGAGCAGCTGAACACCTGATGACACGTCCGTCAAGACGCGGTCTAGTCTCCAAAGCAGATGGGGTGCTGACCTCAGGGACTTTTGGAGACGGCGTGTGGGACTGTGTGTTGGCTGTATTGGTGAGGAGAGAAAATTCACAGCCATGGTTCTGGTCCTCAGCATCTCGCTGTAATGAGATCTGCAAAAGCTGTGGCCAGCTGGGCACAGCAGGGCAGGTCAGGAGACAGATATGTAGACCGCAGGTAGAGTTAGACTTACAGATGAGATGAGCTCATTTTTGAGACCTGCTGCAGATGCAGGGCAGCAGGCTTGTTTATATGGTTTAGGACACTGGGTGTACCTTGTGGGAGGTGTCAGTATGTATTTGTTTGTTTATTGCATGATAATTTGTTCAGTATACTAATTGGTTGACACTTGAAATGCAGCCTAATATTCATTCATTTATTTTCTTTTTGGCTTGTTCCCTTTATTAATCAGGGGTTGCCACAGCGGAATGAACTGTCAACTTATATGTTTTACACAGTGGATGTCCTTCCAGCTGCAATCCAACACTGGGAAACAACCATACACACACATTTCACACATATACACTATGGCCAATTTAGCTTATTCAATTCACCTATAGTGCATGTCTTTGGACTGTGGGGGAAACCGGAGCATCTGGAGGAAACCTACGCGAGCATGGGGAAAATATGCAAACTCCACACAGAAATGCCAACTGACCCAGCCGGGGATCGAACTAGCGACAGTTTTATCCACTGCGCCATCGTGACACCCAGCCTAATATTGATAAACATTTTTTTTCATAACCTTGTGTTATTGGTTTTTAAAATTAACATGAAAGCTTTCTGTATATACTTCATGTGGGTTTTGGTCGTATTGTGCGCAATCAGTACCTGCTTTTTCAAAAGGAGATATGTTTTTTTTAATCATGATGTAACATTATATCTTACCATGAGGCTTTGTTGCATGTAAGCATTATTTCAATTAAATTGATATTAAATGATTCAATTTAAAACAATTAATAATGTTAATAAGAACAAGGTCATGAAGCAGTCACAAAAATAAATGTTAGTTAGTTTCGCTGTAAAACAACAACAGTAACAAAAGCAAAAGCGTACAATGTGGCACTTGTATCTCTGTGTCTTCCCGGGCTAATCTTTAATTGCTGCTGTTTAGGCCACAGAAATCAAAACAAATCAAGGCATTTATTCCATATTAATGAAAAATATATAATTTATAACAACATTTGAAGAATTCTTCAGTTAAACCTGTATTATTTGAGTTCTCAAAATTGTTTTTGTCAACTCGATGGTCATTTTAGGGCTTTGAGTGTTATATACTATAACGAAAAGGAGAGATAAGGCAAAATGTTTGCCACAAGTGCTCTGCAACTCTCACATGGTCACCTACTGAAGCTAAGCAGGGCTGCGCCTGGTCAGTACCTGGATGGGAGACCACATTGGGAAACCAGGTTGCTGCCGGAAGTGGTGTTAGTGAGGTCAGCAGGGGGTGCTCAACCTGTGGTCTGTGTGGGTCCTAACGCACCTGTATGGTGAAGGGGACTCTATACTGCTCAGTGAGTGCTGTCTTTCGGATGAGACATTAAACCGAGGTCCTGACTCTCTGTGTTCGTTAAAAATCCTAGGAGGTCCTTCAAAAAAGAGTAAGGGTTTAACCCTGGCATCCTGGCCAAATTTGCCCACTGGCCTCTGTTCCTCGTGGCCTCCTAACCATCCTTATATGATAATTGGCTTCATCACTCTGTCTCCACTCCACAAATCAGCTGGTGTGTGGTGTGCAATATGGATGCTGCACACTGGTGGTGGATAGGGAGACTCCCCTTAATATGTAAAGCACTGAGTGTCTAGAAAAGCACTATATAAATATAAGGAATTATTACTATTATTATTAAAAATGAACATGTTCTCTCCCTCATGTGGTTTTAAACCTTTATTCTGTCAATGGTAACAGCTTTGTTAACATAGCTATATTTTATTATACTTCATTTATTTAACAGTGTGGGCTAAATTGTACTTCGTAAGCAATTATGGTGAATGTGATTGTACTCATGACAGGTACTATTTAGTAGTTTGGTAAATTATTTCACTTGTTTGGCAGCCATTATATGTCGACTAGCAAACATTTTGAATTTAATAAAATAAAAGTCAGGAAGACGCTAAATTCATATACGGCACAACATGGTTGTGTGTATAAGTGCATAACTGCACAGTGTATTAGCGCATAGTGCAGTATGTCATTTGGGATGCAACTTACGTGAACTGTACAATTAACCAGCATTCTTTTGTGTTCAACAAAAGAAAGAAACTCATACAGGTTTAAAACTATATGAGCAAGAGTAAACGAGGTAATTTTTTATTTTTGGTTAAACTATCCTTTAGTTTAGTTAAGTGTGCTGAATTCCATCCAAATTCAACAAAACCAGGGTATGAATTACAGGGAGCTTTGTGGGGATTGACCCCCCTAAGTAATGCTTGATTCCCCCAGAAGAAAATCAAAACAACATGTATAGGGGGGGTTAGCTCTTTAATACTGAGAAATAATTTGCACTGCTTTGTATTTTAAATATTAATGTTAATAATTAAAATTAATATAAAAATTTTGTATATAGTATAAATTAGTATATAGTATAAATATAAGTTTGACCACCCCTATAATGGTTCATACCACTGTGAATGCATAATCGCACTAATCAGTATGCCAGAAAACCTCATTCAAGGGTCTGAAACCGGCACCGATAGACAACTTTACGATTCATAAGGCTGTTTTCTTGTAAAATAGCTGTTTGTTTCTATATATAGCCTAAAAGTAAAGTCAAATTAGATGCATAGTTTGACTTACAGTAACCTCAGAAAAAGCTAATTAAATACTAAATAGTCAGAACACACAAAATATCCCACAAAATACTGAAAACTTAAATACATATTATTAATAAATTAGATGTAATTTAAGCAAATACATACATTTGATTCACTGAAGTGTGTATTACAAAAACTAACATTACTGAAAAAGTTGACCCCACTGATTGTCAATGTATAATTCGCACCATGAACAAAACTAATCTTCTCCTACAGAATATCCAAGAGGATCCCATGTTCTGATACTGTATTCACTGTCAATGGGTCTCACAAAGTAGTGGTAAATCTTGTGACAGGATGAAATAGCGCTCGTCACTAACAGTCGAGGGCTGAGGGCTGTTGCCACATGCCACATGTTGCCCTGCACTTCCCCCGCTGTTACCTCATCACCCCCCGACAGCTGGGCCTCCAGACCACTTTCTGACAACCGCAGTCTCCGCAGGGCATGTGACTGCATCACCAGTGGACTGGTGTTAGCATAGCGCGGGCCTGACTTCCAGGCTTCCTGTCAGCAGCCCTCATCACTTCCTACTGTTGGTGTGAGCTGCGCCCCCTCATCCTGCCAGCTGCTGCAGAACACAGAGGAGTAGATTCACGCTGAAAACACCATGTTCCTGTGACCTTTCCCCATTTATGACATGCGCCATTAACAGGAATCATTTGAATTAGCACAGAAGCTACAAGCCAATTCGTTCGTCAGCATTTGAAGGTGGTATTGATCTTCTAAGTGTATCTGAAACACATTTTTTTTATGTTTCACATCTGTGCATGTTCATTTATGAGGACGTTTAAGGTTTGTGAAGCTTTGTCCTTGCGCTGAGGTAGGACGGCTGTTTCCAGAGGCTATATTGACAGTGACTTTAAATGAAGGGCGGTTGTTAAAAAGAAAGAGCCGGAAAGACAGAATGTGTGAGAGTGAATGCTGATAGAGGTATTATGATTCACTTCTAGAGTCTACTAGGGTCACATTCACTCAGCCAAGCAATCGACTAACCCGAAAATCACACATATATATTACACCAGGGTGAGCACCAGTCCCACGGTTGGGAGCTTTGTCCTGCATCCCACAAGATTTATGCAGATTTTTTAATATTTTTTTCTCCTAACATTAAAGTAGCACATGCTATTACTGTATCTTTCATCTGTCTTTTGTTGTTTGTGTTTGCTTTTGTCTCATGTTGTGCCCATAATGAATCCTTTTATTTTATAAAATATGTTAGTTTGATTTGTCAGCTCACTGTAATTAATTATTATTTTTTTATTCATTCATTCCTTCATTTATTTTCTTTTCAGCTTAGTCCCTTTATTAATTAGGGGTCGTCACAGCGGAATGAACCACCAACTAATCCAGCATAAGTTTTACGCAGCAGATGCCCTTCCATCACTGGGAAACATCCATACACACTCACCCACACACATACACTACGGACAATTTAGCTTACCCAATTCACCTGTATGCATGTCTTTGAACTGTGGGGGAAACCGGAGCACCTGGAGGAAACCCACGCGAACATGGGGAGAAGCCAAGGCTTGAACCAGCAACCGTGCTACCCACTACGCCAACGTGACGCCTGCTTTTTTTATTTTTTTATTTATTTATCAGTTTTATATTCTAAAAAGACGCTGTGTAATAACAATAACAACAACAATAATAACAACAACAACAATAATAATAATAATAATAATAGTAAAAGATCATTAGCTGACAGTATTTTCTTATTTTTACATTACATTCATTGATTAATTTTCTTTCAGCTTAGTCTTTTTATTCATCAGGGGTTGCCTCAGCAGAATGAACTGCCAACTTATCTAGCATATGTTTTACACAGCGGATGCCCTTCCAGCTGCAACCCAGTACTGGGAAACACGCAAACAAACTCATTCACACACATACAGTACGGCCAATTTAGTTTATTCAATTCATCTATAGCGCATGCCTTTAGACTGTGGGGGAAACCGGATCACCGGAAACCCACGCCAACATGGGGAGAACATGCCAACTGACCCAGCCAGCGACCCAACCAGCAACCTTCTTGCTGTGAGGAGACAGTGGTAACCACTGAGCCACCGCGTCACCCCTTGCATTACATTAAATCACACTGCATTAAATATACTTATTGCTGCCTAAAATCTTCTAGTTGAATAGCATGATTTAGCATGAAAAAAATGTTTATAGTTTATTCAGATTAACAGAATAAAAATAAAGTAACAAAAACATTTGTTGTCATGACTTTTTGTCAAATAATTTTTATAGTGTATATTTTATTAATTATTAAATACCGAATATTGTTTCAAACTATTAAAAAAGTTCTTTTGTTACACTTTTCAATATCAAAATTTGTCACAGCAGAGATCAAGGTCCCATAATACAATTTATATATATATATATATATATATATAGAGGGTTAAAGCAAAGACTATAGAATACACAAGACGTGTCACTTGTATAGTTTTGAATGTGGGAAAGTGTAACGGTCAATATGGTGAATGAAGCCCCGCCTTCTAGTACAGGAGCCAATCATCAATGGCTATAGACTGACTTTTCTTCGAGGGAGAAGCTCAGACCAGACGTGTGCTTTTATGACAATTTGGTGTTTAACAAATTGCTTCAAGGACATAAGAAATATATCCAAATAAAGCTTGAAATCTGCTCTTTTAAATGAACCAAGTGCACTTGAAAACAAAAGTTTATTTGGTTTTGTATTGTGTATGAAACGGATATGAGGTACAGTCTGTCCTGTCAAACGCTTATCGCATGACAGCAATTACTCAAATGCCAACAGACTTGTAAACAAAGAGCCTCTGTCATTTCTGGAGAAGGTTCACCATCAAGACCAAGTTGTGGATTACTTCAGCAGGCCAGCGTGATCTGATGAAGCATTATCCAGAGGATGATAATATGTGAAACGGCCATAAATGTCGTGATCTCGATTCTTTTGAGAGCGCATGTGCATTAGCTTGGGCAACCTAAAAAAAATGCAGATTTTGTTTGATTCAAACATTTAGAAATGAAACCTATGAGACAGTTGTTGTTTAATTTTATTGATGAGTCCAAATATGTTATCGTAAGCTTGGCAAACAGTTGATGTTTTCCCATTCAAACAGAATGCCTGAGCATATGGCCTGAGAGGCGTTTCAAAGATGGCTGCCTAGTGAAATGACTTAAATTTAATGCCTTAAAGGGACTTCGGTTAAAGGTAAACGTGTTCAGTAAGGTAGAAATAATGACTAGCTGTCTCTGAATGCGCATATTCAATGTAGAACCTATCAACTGTTGATGAAGTGCATTATGTGTATATTCAGATGTGCTGCATGAATAAGTTCCAGAGAATCCAGAGAATAAATTCCATACTATATCCATAATTTTGACACAACAAAAAATGTGTTTTTTAGATCAGCTTTATATCTCATCAGCTTTTCTAGCGTCTTTCGATAATAAGCTTTCTATTGAAGGCACTGGTTGAGATGCAACACATTCTGCAAGCTCCATAGTGTTTTGGTTATCTCCAAAAATCAATTAAGCACACAAAAAAGAATTGTATGGTTTTAAAAAATACACCCTCTAAGCTTTCTTTTGACTGTGTGTGTATGTGTGTGCATGCATTTAAGAGCAGCACTGAACCTTGGCATTGGAGAAATAGGTCAACCATTTTACCCTGGGGAAACCTGCACAGTTTGCATTCTAATAGCTGATACATGCTCTTTTTTTCTCCTCCTTCCCACCAGCTCATTCTGCAGTGGTTTCATCAATTTCGCTGCGTCTTTCTGCCCTGCCCGAGACCTTTCAGCAGTATTGGTCATTTATAATGATAATAAGAGATCTGGCTGTTTAAAAATGAATGGCGTATCTGTTTCTGCGTTTGAAAGGAAAGTGCAGGCTATGGAGAATTCCAGCGCAGTCCTTTAATTGGCCTGAAGTCGTTTCTCTGGCCGTGTGCTATCTGAATAATGCATGGCCTTTCTTAATGAAGCGTGCTCTTGTTGTTTTACTTCTGTAGGATATAGGGTAAAATTAGCATAGTCCTGTGTCTGCATCTTAATCGCCTCTGATAATCAAGCTCTAGCTTTGTTTACAGCTTCCCACGGGCCTGCTGTTTACCAACCGACCCCATAATGCCAGTTTACCTCCAGCTCACCGTGGGTCTCCTAGCATTCCATGTAGTTAGCCATGGCGCTGCTGGATACTGCAGGTCTCACTGGGTGAACTGGATATTTAAGCGATAATGTGATTGGTTTTTGTGACTTCATTCATTTGTTTTTGGTCCAGAATTAGTTATTGGAAAAAAAATATTTAAAGTCTCATGTTCTACAGGGGTTCAGATTACTGTTTTAAGGCCCAGAATAATCTTATGCTTTGTTTAGGTTTCTTAGCATGTTTCTCAAAATCCATAAAATGCTTAAAGCCTCATGGAGTTCAGTTTACAATTTTATGTTAATAAATAGTCACGAGTTGTTGTGTTTAATTTAGTTTTTAGTGTGATTGTTAAAATCCATAAAATTTTTAAAGCCGTATGTTTATGTCCCAGAATAATCAAATATATTGTTTAGCTTTTTGTTCATTTTTGTTTTGTTTTAATAATAATAATAATAATAATAATAATAATATTCTTTGTATAGCAATTTGCATACATAAAATGCTAGTCAGAGTGATTCACAAGCATAAGCAAATATGTAAACAACATCAACATAGGGTAATCAAAGCTTTGATTGATTTAACAAATGTAATAATATAAAGAAAACAAAGTAAACACAAAAAATATCAAAAGAGACGAACAAATAAAAGCAGATACAAGCAAATACACTTAAAAAGAAGTTGTTTTGTTTTATTTTGATTAAATGTGTTTTGTTTTGCTTCGCTTTATTTCATTTTGTTTCATTTTGTTTTGATTTTGTTTAATTTTGCTTTATTTTGTTTCATTCCCTTTCGTTTTGTTTCGTTTGAATGATTTGACAAATTTAAGAATATAAAGAAAACAAAGTAAACACAAAACAAGCATAAGAAAAAATGATCAACAAAACTGACGAAAGCAGATATAAGCAAATACACTTAAAAAGAAGTTTTGTTTTGTTTCGATTTGCTTCATTTTGTTTTTCTTTGTTTCGTTTTGCTTCATTTAGTTTTGCTTAATTACGTTTCGCTTCATTTAGTTTAATTTAATTTAGTTTTGTTTAGTTCATTTAGTTTCATTCCATTTCATTTCGTTTTGCTTAATTTTGTTTCAACAATTTACTTTTGTTTTGTTTTGTTTTGTTCCTTTTCGTTTTGTTTCATTTCGATTTGCTTCATTTCGCTTCGTTCCCTTCTGTTTCATTTGGTTTTGAAACAACCGATGGATGGTCAGCTCAGAGTTTCTGCAGATCCTTTCCAAACTATATTAAGGATGGTGAAAGCTGTTGCAATGCTTTTTTTCCTGCTTTTCTCCCAGGAGACAAACATTTCATTTTGTTTCAATTTCCTTCATTTTGTTTCATTTCATTTATTTTTGCTTCATTTCATTTTGTTTCTTTCCGTTCCGTTTTGTACCATTGTGTTTCATTACGTTCCGTTTTGCTTCATTTTGTTTTATTTCATTTTGTTTTGCTTTATTTCGTTTTGTTCCATTTTGTTTCATTTCATTTTGCTACATTTCAATTCATTTAGTTTGAAAAATACATTTTTAAATGACAGTAACCAACTTCTCTCAATAAATTAATTTATATTTAGTCCTGTAGCAGTTAATATCAAAGATGACCAACCGATTGTCATCTCAGAGTTTCTGCAGAACTTTTGCAAACTGCAGTCTCTGACTATACTAAGGATGGTGAAAGCTGTTGCAATGCTTTTTTCCTGTTTTTCTCCATCCTGAGGGGGCAGGTGGTGTATCTCATGGAGTGGAAATAACTCTACCTCTGCCTTTGGTGTGTGCAAAATGGGAAGTCAGCAAAGATGATGTACTCTGATGGAAACAAGGGAACACTGGCCATGTCCTTCATTTGTCATATTCAGGGAAATTGTGCAAACCTCATGCTTTAACCCTCATGTTCTGTTGAGGTTCCCCATCTATCCTTCCATAACATATTTTAATAGCTATACTGATAATTTAATACTATTAAACTTATTATTTATTATAACTAAATTTCGTTCAATCATTTTCCTTCAGCTTAGTCTCTGATTATCAGAAATCGAGAATAAACCACCAAGTTTAGTTTAGTTAAAATCAACGTTTATAAAATATTTTTAACCTTATGTTCTGTTGATGTTTACATTACAGTTTTAGGTCCCAGAAAATGAAAAGAAAATCAGAATTTATTGAACAAGCTTTTTTTGTATTTAAAAGATCTAATAGATGTCCAAACATCAATATCTTGGCTAAAACGAGGCTCTGTCAGTGACAATCTAATAGACATCTAACTTTTTTGACATATATTAGACATTAGATTCACTGACAGTTCAAATTTACCCTTGTTTTAGCCAAGACAAATCTATATGGACATCTATTAGATGCCTTTTAAACACACAATTGTTTGGTGGTCTGCGCCATGATGCTACTTGTTCTGTTTGGAGTAAATTTAACCCCAACAAAAACAAGAATTCAACCAAACAAACAGAATTAAAATGTCACTAAAAAGTTTTTCTATAAAGTTGTCAGATTAGAGATCAATCAACATTAAGTATGTTTTTTTTTTTTTTTTTAAATATTACAAGGGTCTTTTCATAACCAGAAATCCAGGGTTAAATTTCCACGGAGCTAAAAGAAGCTTCCCTCATGTTTCAGTGTAAATCGTCAGTCTGTCCTGTTGTGTTTGAAGCATTTTGAGAGCATATTTATCATTGTGTGGAACGCTTCCCGAAACCGTCGCTCCATATTTCAAAGCCAATGCATACTGAGCTGAGTGTCCCTTTAACAGATTTCATCCAAATACAAACACCACATGGCCACATGCAGCACCAGCCTATTTTTGGTCGCAAAAAAAAAAAAGACCTTAAAGATTGCAAACTTGGAGGTGGAACATTCCAACGTCTCATCAAGGCATGCAGAACGGATTCAGCTAATCCAACGATGCCGTTTCTTTCATCTGTGGAGGCTCTCATCTGTTTCCAGTGTGAGTCCGGAGAGAGAAGCGGCAGGTGGGCTTTTGCAAATGCTACACATCTCACCAGTCCATCAGAAAAGAGCTGAGCAGATCTCACAGTTTACCAGATCAGTTCTGCTCGCCTTGTTTTACTAGTCATGATTAGGACTGGATGTGTTCGCTTTATTGAAGCATGGGCTCATGGTTTGGTACCCACCTGTAATTTTGTGGCCCACTTTAGGGATCCAAAGAAAGCCATTTTGAATCAATTCAAGCTGTTTGTGTTACTGCTAGGACAGAGTTAACATATCAAACTAAAGACAGATGTCTATTTAATATCTTTAATTTAAATCAAATATATGAAGATAATGTTTAACAAAAAATCCATACAATATTATAAAAATCATGTTCTGTTACATGTCGCAATAATGAATTATTAATGTTTTGTTCAAAAATTAACATTAAATAAAAAGCAAAATATTAACAAAAACTGTAACATTGTATTAGCAATACAAAGAAAACAGTGATAATAATAATAATAATAATAATATATTAATATTAATAATTCATTCATTCATTTTCTTTTCGGCTTTGTCCCTTTATTAATCCGGGGTCGCCACAGCGGAATCAACAGCCAACTTATCCAGCACATGTTTTTATGCAGAGGATGCCCTTCCAGCTGCAACCCATCACTGGGAAACACCCATACACTAATTCACACACATACACTACAGACAATCTTAGCTTACCCAATTCACCTGAACCGCATGTCTTTGGACTTGTGGGTGAAATCGGAGCATCCGGAGAAAACCCACGCGAACATGGGGAGAACATGCTAACTTCACACAGAAATGCCAACTGACCCAGCCGAGGCTCGAACCAGCGACAGCACTGTGAGGCGACAGCACTACCTACTGTGCCACCGTGTCGCCATATTAATAATGATAATATAATTATAATGTAATATAATGTTATTGTTATTATTATTAATAATAAAATAATTATAATAGTTATATATTATTGTTAATAATATTATTCATAATAATAATAATAATAATAATAATAATAATAATAATAATAATAATAACAGCATCAATTAATCAAATAATTTCAATAATCAAATATTTTTTTTTGTTTGTTTACCTTTACTGAATAATATAACGTTTTTTTTTTCAAGAATGCATTTTGGTGCAGCTTTTTTGATGGAAATATATTTTTTCATGTTAACCTAATGTTTCGTATCCCCCATGCAGGCATATAAAAATAACTGCTTCAGTTCCTTTCACCCTCTTCCCAGCATGCACTAGCATATGAATAATTCATATGGTTGTATTTCCTGATACTGTTTGGCAGTTTTATTTACACTGCTGTTGATTTTTGTGTTCAGTAACTTCATACTGCTCAGTATTTTATACATACATACATACATACATACTTATATATTACATACTTATACATACATACTTATATATATATATATACTTAATATATATATATATATATTATACTAGTTATTTTTAAACTAAAATATTATTGAAGGGAGACAGCTGAAGAGCCATACATTTTTGGTCAAAGAGCCACATGTGGCTTGCGAGCCATAGGTTCCCTACCACTGATCTAAATCTTCAACTTGATATTTAAAATCTAAAAGAATCTATATGCACTCAATTTTTGATCATATTTTTTAATCATTATTTTTCAATCACTCATTTACAATGTGCTTTTAATGACTATATGATCACAACTCTGCAGTCCAAAAATGACCATATTGTCTACTATTATTTCAAAATGCATCTGCAGAATTCCAACCTAACAGAAAGCCTTTCCATGAATTCATATGGCTGTGATAACAAGGGTTTTCTGATCGGTTTTGGTTTCTGCGCTCTCCTTGGAATAGAAAGTTTTGTCAAAGTAATTGACTTTTCAGCTTTTCCTGAGTTTATACACTTATCTCGGCTTCTCAGCCCAGAGGGAGAGAGAGGCTGTGAATATACGCGCGCTGAATTATTTAAGGCAGATCTTGTGATGGCGGAAGATTCAGACAGCTGATTTTGGCAGCCATTGGAATACCTGTCAATTCACACATTCTGTGCTGTCTACCAGGTTTAGACAACTCTCCTGTTTTTTTTTTTCTTGGCCAGAAACACAGGCTGGCAAAGAACCAAAAAAAAAAAAAAAAAGAGAAAAAGAAGTGCAATCACAAGACATTTCTTCTCCGGGCGAAGTTTGCCAATCTAAAGTTGCCGCCTCCACACTCTCAATAAGAGATCTCGTCATTGGCAGCCCTGTCACCTGCACTACTTACCTGTTTCTGATGGCATATCATATACCATCTTCATCCTTTATACCCACTGCTGTTTCATACCGTTCTCCCTTTTGTCTTTTCATCTCTTTCTTTTGTTTTTTGTGTTTCCTTTTGTCGCATGTTTTATTTTATTTTGATTTGTCAACATTCTGCAACCTGTACATATATTCAACTATTGTAAATCTCTGTTCATAGTTATTACAACCTGTATACAATGTTCATACTACATCAATCTATAATCACCATAACTTTTCTATAATTGCACTTTATAACTTATATATAACTTCTATATCCTGCACTTGCTGCTATTGCACGCCGGGCACTTCCTTGCCTTGTACTTGTACATGTGTAATGACAATAAAGTTGAATCTAATCTAATCTAATCTAATCTAATCTAATCTAATCTAATCTATGTTATTTTTGTTGTTGTTGTTATGGTAATTATTATTATTATTATTCTATTTTACATGTATTAATTTATCAGACATTTGCATCACAAGCAACATCATATAAAATATATACAATTGGTGGTTATTAAAATAACTAATAAAAATATCTGATGTGAATAATAATAATAATAATAATAATAATAATAATAATAATAATAATAATAATAATAATAATAAAATATCTGATTATTAAAAAATGATAATAAAAATAAAATGTCTGATAAAATAATAAAAATTATTATTATTATGATTACAATCATTATTATTATTATTAATAATTTATTAGACATTTGTAAGCAATTCTAAAATGATTAATTTTTATTTGTATATAGTTAGTGGTCAATAATAATAATAATAATATTAATAATAATAATAATAATAAAATGTCTGATAAGTAAATAATGATAATAAAAATAAAATTTCCAATTATATATATATATATATATATATATATATATATATATATATATATATATATATATATATATATATATATAAATAATTATTATCATTATCATCTTTATTATTATTAATTTATTAGACATTTGTAAGCATTTCTAAACATTTTAAAAATTATTAACTTTTATTTGTATATAATTAGTGGTCCATAATAATAATAATAATAATAATAAGAAGAAGAAGAAGAAGAAGAAGAAGAAGAAGAAGAAGAAGAAGAAGAAGAAGAAGAAGAAGAAGAAGAAGAAGAAGAAGAAGAAGAAGAAGAAGAAGAAGAAGAAAAAGAAGGAGAAGAGGAAGAAGAAGAAGGGGAAGAAGAAGAAGAAGCATAGTTATTAATTTATTAGACATTTATAAGAATTATAATAATAATAATAATTTTGTAGTATTAATATTACAATATATATTTTTATTATTAGAACATTCTAAATATTGCATTATTATCAGTATTATAGAGATCATTTTAATGCTAACCAATATCAAATCTCATATAAGTAAAAAAATGGAATAATTAAAAATAGTCTAATGTTTGCTGTTATTAACAAGGCACTTATAAGT
>NC_079451.1:17763842-17766342 GCF_903798145.1 Danio aesculapii
CTTCATGTGCTCCTTGTTGTCATTTAATAAACACCCTAACGTTTCCTTACCTCTGTCTCCTGTCCGCTTCATAACAGAAGCCCGGACCAATAACGACGACAACATGAGCACCCCCGATCACCTTCAAGAGCTGGTGGACCAGTTGAAGCGGATTCTACAGCCACCAGCTCCACTTTCCAACGCACCACCAGCACCGAGCACTTCCGCCTCCACAGTTTCTTCTTCGGCCCTTCCTTCCAGTCCCATGGCCCGACCAGCGCCCTACTCAGGCGGAGCGGGGGAGTGCAATGGTTTTCTGTTACAATGTTCCCTCATATTCGAAATGCAACCTTCTCTATATCCCACAGATAAGTCGAAGATCGCCTACATCGTATCTCTACTCTCTGGACCTGCACTTAAATGGGCTGAGACGATCTGGAACCAAGCCGGGCCGGTCATGAATTCCATCACTACCTTCACGGAGTATTTCAAAGAGGTGTTTGGACGTTCTGATGGGGAAGTAGCCGCTGGAGAGCAGCTGTATCATCTAAAGCAAGGTACTCTATCTACACAGGAATATGCTCTCCGGTTTCGCACTCTAGCAGCTGCAAGTGGATGGAATGAGAGATCGTTGTTGACCACGTACCGGCTCGGCTTGGAACCCACTCTCCGAATCCAACTGGCCACATTAGATGATACAATGGGTCTGGAGAGATTCATCCAACATTCTCTCCGATGTTCCGATCGTCTCCGTTCCTATCAACAGGACACCATCACCCCCTCGTCTGCACTCCTCCAATCGCCTGAGTCAACAGCCTCTCCAGAACCAGAACCCATGATAATAGAGTCTGGAAGACTGACATCAGCGGAACGACAGAGGAGGCTGACCCGGGGTCTGTGTCTATACTGCGGTGTCAGTGGACACACCCGTATGGAGTGTCCCCTTCGTCCCATTCGGACTTCAGTGAGTGTATTCAGTACGAATATTGAACAATGTAAACCACTTACTACCACCGTACAAATAACTACTGCCTCTATTTCTCTCCTTGTCACAGCCCTCATCGACTCCGGGTCAGCAGGGAACTTCATCTCCCAATCCCTCTGTCGTCAACTCCACCTCCGTACTGAGGCGTCCTCGCATATATACCAGATACAACCGATAACCCAGTGCACTCGATCTTCGACCCGTATCCATCGACAATGCGAAGACATCCTTCTTCAAGTGGGGTTGTTACATCAAGAGAGGATTCAATTTCTGGTTCTGGAGGGTGCAAATATGGACATCATTCTAGGGCGCCCGTGGCTGGTGAAGCACGATCCCATCATCTCTTGGGGCACAGGAGAGATAAAGAAATGGGGATCTGGATGTACACCTGCCTGTTTCCAAATCTCCCTCTTCAAGGTCGGAACCCCATTTCTTTGTTTGCAACATCGGTCGAGAGCCCTCCTGAGAAGCAGTCTATCCACATTCCTAAGGAGTACAGCTCCTTTCATGATGTCTTCTGCCCAAGAGAGCTTCCCAGCTACCGCCGCATCGGCCATGGGACTGCGCGATCGACCTAGTTCCAGATGCCCAGTTGCCAAGAGGTAGGATCTACCCGCTCTCGCTTCCAGAGAATCAGGCAATGGAAGATTACATAAGGGAGGCTCTGAGTCAGGGGTACATACGTCACTCAAAATCACCAGCCGCCTCAGCTTCTTCTTTGTGGCCAAGAAGGACGGAGGGCTGCGTCCATGCATCGACTACAGGGTCCTAAATAACGGTACAGTAAAATACCGATATCCCCTTCCTCTGGTACCAGCCGCTTTGGAACAGCTCCGAGAAGCTAAAGTCTTCACTAAATTGGACCTCCGCAGCGCGTATAATCTGATAAGAATACGTGAGGGGGACCAATGGAAGACAGCATTCGTGACCCCTACTGGCCACTATGAATATGAGGTCATGCCTTACGGTCTGGTCAACGCCCCCTCCGTATTCCAAAACTTCATTCATGAAGTCCTCCGGGAGTTTCTTCACCACTGTGTAATAGTGTACATAGATGACATCCTCATTTACTCCCGGAGTGAGGCCGAACATCGCCAACACGTTGCGGAGGTCCTACACACATTGAGAGAACATCACCTCTACCTCAAAGCGGAGAAATGCTCATTCCACCAGAAGTCGATTCATTTCTTGGGATACATCATTGACCAAACCGGTATACGTATGGATGGGAAGAAAATTGAGGCTGTTCTATCCTGGTCAGAACCCACTTCCATTAAGGAGCTCCAGAGGTTTCTTGGGTTTGCTAACTTTTATAGACGGTTTATCAAGGACTACAGCAGGATTACATCACCTCTCACTAATCTCCTCAAGGGTAAACCCAAAGGACTGGAGTGGACCAAAGAAGCAGCCGCAGCCTTCCGCCTTCTTAAGAAGGAGTTCACAAGGGCCCCACTCCTGACTCATCCTGACCCAAATCTTCCTTTCGTGGTGGAAGTGGACGCATCCACCACCGGCGTCGGGGCAGTATTATCTCAA